>NC_135228.1:20574445-20849445 GCF_052324685.1 Brachyhypopomus gauderio | reverse complement strand
GGATGAATGCTGAGACATGTCAAGACTGAGTATAAGAGAACACAGCAGAGAAAGAAACTGTGACAGAGAGAGGGAGAGAGAGAGAGAGTGAGAGAGGGACAGAGAGAAAGAGCGACGACTATGTTTTCTTCCTGCCACTTCCAGACTCTGCAGAATGCTGCCCAGTCATGATTCTGTACATCACTCATTTTCATGTGCCCCGAGAGACGAAGAGCGTGAATGACTTTTTTTTCTTTTCTCCATTTCAAAGCTGTGCTGCAAAGATGTTGTTTTTGGTTACTAGGTAAACCAATGACAAAGGTGTGCTGCTTCAGACCCAACACGCCAAGGCAGCCCTATTGTCTAGATACCCACGACTGATAGATACCCACCACCTATAGATACCCACGACTGATAGATACCCATCACCTATAGATATCCACGACTGATAGATACCCATCACCTATAGATATCCACAACTGATAGATACCCACCACTGATAGATACCCACCACCCATAGATACCCACCACCAATAGATGTTTGATAGATACCCACCACCTATAGATGATTGATAGATACCCACCATTGATAGATGACTGATAGATACCCACCACCGATAGATACCCACCATCCAAAGATGATTGATAGATACCCACCACCCATAGATATCTACGACTGATAGATACCCACCACTGATAGATGATTGATAGATACCCACCACCCATAGATACCCACCACCCATAGATGATTGATAGATACCCACCACCTATAGATGATTGATAGATACCCACCACTGATAGATACCCACCACCCATAGATGATTGATAGATACCCACCACCCATAGATGATTGATAGATACCCACCACCTATAGATGATTGATAGATACCCACCACTGATAGATACCCACCACCCATAGATGATTGATAGATACCCACCACCCATAGATGATTGATAGATACCCACCACCTATAGATACCCACCACCCATAGATGATTGATAGATACCCACCACTGATAGATGACTGATAGATATGCACCACTGGTAGATACCCCCCACTGATAGATACCCCCCCACTGATAGATACCCCCCACTGATACATACCCCCCACCAATACATACCCCCCCACTGATAGATACCCCCCACTGATGTATACCCACAAATGATTTTTGGTATTTGCAGATTTTGCCTGTTCTGTATTGTGTAATGAGAAGAGCTGTTGAGGGAGGTGTTGAGTGACCCCGGGGCTGGTCTCTAAGGGAGGTGTTGAGTGACCCCGGCGCTGGTCTCTAAGGGAGGTGTTGAGTGACCCCGGGGCTGGTCTCTAAGGGAGGTGTTGAGTAACCCCGGGGCTGGTCTCTAAGGGAGGTGTTGAGTGACCCCGGGGCTGGTCTCTAAGGGAGGTGTTGAGTGACCCCGGGGCTGGTCTCTAAGGGAGGTGTTGAGTGACCCCGTGGCTGGTCTCTAAGGGAGGTGTTGAGTGACCCCGGGGCTGGTCTCTAAGGGAGGTGTTGAGTGACCCCGGGGCTGGTCTCTAAGGGAGGTGTTGAGTGACCCCGGGGCTGGTCTCTAAGGGAGGTGTTGAGTGACCCCGGGGCTGGTCTCTAAGGGAGGTGTTGAGTGACCCCAGCGCTGGTCTCTAAGGGAGGTGTTGAGTGACCCGGTGCTGGTCTTTAAGGGAGGTGTTGAGTGACCCCGGGCTGGTCTCTAAGGGAGGTGTTGAGTGACCCGGGGCTGGTCTCTAAGGGAGGTGTTGAGTGACCCCGGCGCTGGTCTCTAAGGGAGGTGTTGAGTGACCCCGGGGCTGGTCTCTAAGGGAGGTGTTGAGTGACCCCAGCGCTGGTCTCTAAGGGAGGTGTTGAGTGACCCCGGTGCTGGTCTTTAAGGGAGGTGTTGAGTGACCCCGTGGCTGGTCTCTAAGGGAGGTGTTGAGTGACCCCGGGCTGGTCTCTAAGGAGGTGAGGTGTTGAGTGACCCCGGCGCTGGTCTCTAAGGGAGGTGTTGAGTGACCCCAGCGCTGGTCTCTGACTCTCACTGTGCAATTAGGACTAGAAATCTGTGTAATGAGCTCAGTGCTGTCCTAGAGGTGCTTCCTGTAATCTAGGCATAGTCATGTGAGATTGCTCTAATATCAAGATTGGTTTAGTAGCACAGCTTTTCAAAGCTTAATTCTTCCTGCTTTTGAGAATAAACTCAAAGTGTGATGTACTCTCCCTGAGCATGAAGGCTTTCTACAAACTTTTGTGCTTCTCTGTGAACTCTGTGAAGTTAAGACCATTTCTCAATGCATGCTCATTCCAGGGGGGGGGGGGCTAACCTATTTGAGTGAGACAGATGCCATTTTTCAGGAGTCCTGAGACAGCAGCAGCCTGACCTTCATCATAGCGTCTTCCCCTCCTCGGGCCCAAGGCTCAATGAGAGAGAGAGAGAGAGAGAGAGAGAGAGAGAGAGAGAGAGAGGAAGAAGGAGAGAGACACAGAGAGAGGGACAGCAGTGTCCTTGCACAAATCCAATGACCCTGATGAAGTTGATCTTTCGGGGAAAATGTTGTCTCAGGTAAAGACTAACAAGCTCTGAGGTGGGACAGAGGCATGTCCTCACCACGTCCCCAGCTTCAGGACGCAGAGACCGCTAATGACCACAGTGGAGTTAACAACACAGTGGGCTGCTTGATCCAACGTTTTCACAGCGCTACTGTGTCATATTGTGTTATCAGAGATATTACAATTAACTGTAAAACATTTTAGAAATGTTACTACTAGTACAAGCTCGAGCATAATTGTCATTGTTGCACAGTGGAAACTGATGATAAACCTTTTATCTAATAGCTTCTCAGAGAGAGAGAGAGAGAGAGAGGAGAGAGAGAGAGAGAGAGAGAGTGTGTGTGTGTGTGTGTGTGTGTGTGTGTGTGTGTGTGTGTGTGTGTGTGTGTGTGTGTGTGTGTGTGTATGTGTGTGTGTGTGTGTGTGTGTGTGTGTGTGTGTGTGTGTGTGTGTGTGTGTTTGAGAGAGAGAGAGAAAGAGTGAAGCAAATCACCAGTAACTCGTCATGCATGGGTGTCCGAGGCGGAGAGCTCACCCAAATGGAGAAAGCTCTTTCTCCACGGTGTGTCACAGCTGGCCAGTTCATCAGCTTACAGATGAGCAGAGAGGAGAAGGGTGTAGCCCACACCCGTCTTGGCACAGGGTCACGTTACACCACCCGTAACCGCATCCTCACACCTCGTTGGAGTTGTTTTCTCCCGGCTGTGGGTGTAAACATGCCAGGCTCTGTGTGGACTGGTTTTCTGGTGAACAGAAATAACCCCAGTCGACACAGAGGTCCTAACAGAGCTGCTATAATGGCTAGCAAATAAATGCGGGTTCTGTTCGTGGTCTCCACTAATTCGAGGCGGACTGAGTCAGACATGACCATGTTCATCTCCAAGAAGAAGCACATCGCTCATGTCCTGTTGATCAAATGACGGCACCTTCTTCATCATTGCGAGCTCCTTCCTCTTATCGCCGTCAGCATGCTTTCAGCTCAAGGTCCCCAAAATCCTCACTCATGTATCACGTCTCTGACTGTTAGGTCATATTATGCCAAATTAATAAAACAGATTTAATGTGATGTCAACAACAAATCTTGCCCCAGTAACATATTTCCTCATTCATAAATGTGGATTGCCAGAGTATTTTACCATCAGCCTGATATATGGTGTGATTACATTTGTCCTCATTTGCATATGATGTTGGCAGTTCACACTGGAACACCCCTCAGCAAAATATACCAGCTGAACCTGTCCAATAGTAAATGTCCTAGTAAGAAACTCACGACAAGTTTACTTAAAAAGCTCATTTGGGTGTATTTGCAGTGAGCATGATGACAAACATTGCAACTGCAGTTGGAAAAACACTAAGCGACTTGGCTGACCAAGATCTCTGAATGCCATGAACATTTCCCATAAGAAATGCAAATTTAGGTGTTACAGAGCAAGAAATTGTAAACATATTTAGACTGAGATACAATTTACTCTTCTGCCACGAATTAAAGGAATAACTAGTTATTCATTCAGCACAGCCATGCAATTCCCATCTTGGTGAAATTACAAATTCCAAATGTTTCCAGCACAACAACGGTCCAACAAGCTGTGGTTAATCAGTCATCTCTTGACACGGCTCTTTAATATGCATGACCTCATTTGCATGTTGATTTTGATTGGCGTTCATCTGGTTACTAGTGAATCGATCACAGCAGTAAGTTGACACTGTTGCACTAAGTAGCGCCACAGTAACTTTATGAATAGGAATTAAATACAGTGATGCACAATTTGTGTGACGCAGCACGGTTACCGTCAGTGTTTTAAAATGTGGCCCATTGTGTTTCCGTTGGCACAAGTAGGATTTTCAGGTGCAGAAGCACTCATCCAGAAACTGGTGTTCATCTCTCGTGTGCCTCGGCCAAGACGTCCGCTGCGAGGACTTGTTTTTTGTCCTCAGCAGGCTTTAAAGTTCTTCGTCTCCTCTGATCTTTCCATCCAACCTTCGTCTTGTGGCTTCTGTGGCGGTGAGGTGCGCCAAAGTAAAGCCGTGAGGTCGGTTCGCAACTAGGCAATCTTCGCTTGGCCGCGCCCGGTCACTCCAGAGGACCTCTGATAGCGGTCGCGCCAACTGACCTCAGACCAGCGGTGCGCAGCTTTGTAGTCTGTCAGCACGCGTCCTGCGGTGCGTGAGGGAGAACGCATGCCACCAATCTTCGCAAGGTCAGCCGTCGCCCGTGCTCCCTTATCGCTCTCCGTGACGAGTCTGATTGGCTTTGGCATGGCAATGTACCTTGGTGTTTTATGACGACAGCCTGGTTAATTTAGTGAAGGTTCCCTCTGAAGCGTTTTAATGAAGCGGATTAGCCTGGAGCCGCTCCTCGACGTGGCCTTAAACGAGTCCAGACGCAGACACTGCAAGACTGACTGGCAGCTCAGTCATTTTTATGGACTAAGATCCAGTTGAGTCAAGGACCGAAAATCACTTTTAATGGAGAATGCACATTAGTAGAGAAGTTTAGTTCACAGCAAGGCTTGACCTTTGACCAGGAGACTTCTTACTGTAACTGTGTTGGGTTGGTAGACTTGTTAAGAGCTTCTCTTTTTGCAAAAAAAAAAAAAAAAAGGAATTTATTGAACCTTTGTGAGTGAAAATGGTCTTACTGATCTGTGTAATTCACCAACAGTACACACTCTTTAACTCTTTAAATTCAAGATGCTTCAAATTACTGGGCCGCTGTCGTGGTTTAAGATGATTCTCAGAGTCCCAAAGTCTGAAACCCAATTCAGCTGTTGCTTAATGTTTACAGACGGCAGTACTGAAGACTGCAAATGCTATTAAGGGTTATTAATTCACTTTGCGGTGTGTGTCGGGAGCTGCGTGTGTAAGCTCACTCCCAGCAGGTGAGAGTACTCTGGAGTGGACCGAACAGGTGGCTGGTACTTCAGTCTCACGCTCGGAGAGCGAGGACAGCACGGCACGGCACCTCAGCGTACGACACACTTGGACAGAAGGAGAGCCAGAGCTCTACAGCTTCAAGTGTTTAATGCTTCGGCCTAAGGGGTTTTTTTTTGACAGCCCAAACTCCTGCTGCTTTACAATATGCCTTTCATGTTGAGCACACTAGCAGCGACTCCGCTGGAAGGAACGGAGTAAACTCTTAACGAGCCCTGTGTTTTTCATTTGTGTTTCAGGACTGGCTGAGTAAGTTTGGCTACCTTCCTTCGGCCGACCCTGTGACCGGGCAGCTCCAGACCAAGGAGGCCCTGACCAAGGCCATCAAAGCTATGCAGAGGTTTGGGGGTCTGGAGGAGACCGGTGTGCTCGGTGGGTGTCTGCTCCCGCTCTACTGAACTGTGCTTATTTACGTAAAAATGACGGAATGATTGATGACCTCTTTTGTGCATGCTTGTGTGTGTGTGTGTGTGTGTTTGTGTGTGTGTTTTCTGTGCAGACCAGGCCACACTAGGCTTAATGAGGACACCACGCTGTTCACTACCGGACGTGTCGGAGGCCGAGTTGGGGGTGGGCCGGAGGAGGCGGAGCTTACCTCCTCAGAACAAATGGAAGAAGAGACACCTGTCCTGGAGGTAGGTGCCCTGAGCTTCTGACAGCCTCGGTCACACCAACCCACACGCAGCCCCTGTCTTCCTCGCTAAAGACAGTGTTACTGGTTTAATGTGAGTTTAGTGATGATGACAGTGAAGGCTGAGAGGCTGGAGACGACCGCGCGCGTGTGTGTGTGTGTGTGTGTGTGTGTGTGTGTGTGTGTGTGTTGCTCCCAGCTGTGCCAATCACACCTTGTCCACTCCTCTGTTCCGCAGCCCCCGCCTAAAGCGTGGGGCGGGCCACACCCGTGGTGGTACCCCACTCACACGCGTGCTGATTGGCTAGGCACTGCTGTGGAAACATACATTTGTTTGCTATGGGTCCCTTATTACACTGATCACTGGATTAGAGTTTATTTTTGCAGTAGTTTGGCTGTTACTGAGGACAAATGTATACAATTATAAATGTGTTATGAAATTATTAGGATTTGTGGATGTTCTCAAGGTTTTTTTAATGCACTCACTGCATAATTTGAATTAAGTGGCAACATTTAAGGGTTTAAGCCATTGGGTACCTAATCAAACTGTTTCTAGGAATGAAAGTTTTTGCTTTCAATTATTCAAAATTAGAATTATTCAAAATATGAAGAGATGCATATTTATCTGAGAGAGCAGTGTAGCAATAGCTTGAGTATTAGCAGAGCTGCATTTCAGAGATCCCCATCTCATTATACAGTGTATGTGTGTGTGTGTGTGTACAGATGGGGCAGTATCGGAGCCAGATGAAAGTGCAGGAGTAGTAATAACCCTCATAATGACTTGTTTTAAGCGGAGTGATGAAAAACCCCTTGTTTGATCCCAGGGTAATGGAGCAGGTGTAGAGAAGGAGAGAGACACAGAGAAAGAAAGAGAGAGAGAGAGATAGAGAAAGAGGGAGAGAGAAAGAGAATCGTAGGGACAGGCTGCCACTGTACATGATCATATGCTGTTATTGAGGTTGCACTGAGGTGAGCACTTTTATAGCAGACTCCAGAGGAGAGTTGGATCAATAGCACACAGCAGTGATGCACACTGGCCCTCTCTGCTCTCTGACCACCTCCTGCTCACCTGGTTTCTTTGATGTTCATGTTATGAGTGCTTGGGGAGTTAAATATATGATATTAATGATGCGTTGCTGTCTTGTAACACAGCCAACATTATTGCTAGTCTTGTGAGATGTATAGATTTAAGTGACGATGTATAAATGAACGACAGAGAGCAAAACATTAGAAAACAACTTTGGCATTAAGAGACAAAAGATCAGATACTTCTGGGAGAAAAAAAAGCTCTGTCAATCAATCAATCAATCAATCAATCAAAGTTTATTTGTATAGCGCTTTTCACAACACATGTTGTCACAAAGCGCTTTACAGGATTTAAAAGGTTAACAATACTATGGGTCCAGAACCCTAATGAGCAAGCCAAAGGCGACAGTGGCGAGGAAAAACTCCCTAAGATAGTGGGGAATAGGAAGAAACTTCGGGAGAACCAAGACTCAAAAGGGAACCCATCCTCCATTGGGCGGCCCGTTAACACACAAATTACACAAAATACAGACAAATACACAAGTCACACACAAATCACACAATCAGACTAAGTAAAGGTAAAAATGAAAGTTCTGGGTTATGATATTGTCACTGTAAATGTCTGTTGATGAACGCCAGGCTTTCATTCCGTGTCGGAGCAGCGATGCTAGTATTGTAGGCTCCGACTGCAATGTTACTCTCCAGGTGAACCTCGGAGAAAAGATTCGAGATGTAGTAAATATGTAACAGATTAATCAAAGGCCAAACTAAACAGATGAGTCTTTAATCGAGTTTTAAACATTGAGACTGTGTCTGAGTCCCGAATAAAGGCAGGAAGATTACAAATACTACAACCGTCCAGACAAGACGATGATGCAACGGACAGGAGCTACAGATCGGATGGTCAGTTAGGACAGGAGCAGAGCTGATTGGTTGGAAGAATAAAGACACACAGCCGTTCACTCCAGATATGCAGTATGTGGGGCGGAGCCATCATGAGGCGGAGTCAATGTGAGGCGGAGCCTGCAAGAGGCGGGGCCAGCATGAGACGGCTGGACCATTGCTCCACGTTTGACTATTACTGCACAAGAGATGGGCCTGCCCCTTGTTAACACCACCCTATAATTATCCCAAATAGATTAGGATTTTCCCCGTGGAGTCACGGCATAAGATCTTGATTTCCTGCGCTGATTACGGAGGAGTGGAGGAGAATGGCATTATGATAAGCATCTCTCTCCTCACCATCCTTCATTACTCTCTTCACACTCTGGTCTAATAAGCTCCTGTTACACTTAACCCTTAGCTCACTCGTACAGGAAACCTCACACGGTGCCCTCTGACCTTACACACGCATACAGGGCGACTCTGTGTGCTAACCCATGCGGATACCTCTACAGCACATACACGCGCATGATGCTTACATAACGAGACACACGACAGAGGGCGTAGGAGTGTGTGGCGTGTCGTACGGCTAAGGCTGCAGTTCGTCTCTTTGGGCTTCTCGTGATTCCAGGTTGCAGTACTGCAGGACAAGTGGAGATCGTTTGCTGGTGACGGGAGATCTTCTGAGGAGATGTTGAAGTGATGTTGAGGAGATGTTGAGGTAGAGCAGCTCTCAGAGCTGTGAGCGTGCCGACGGTGGTGGCCGCTTCAGGGCGGCACAGGTGGTGCGGGTGGATATCGCTTCGCACATTCTCAGCTGTGGCTGAACCCTCTGTGGAATAAAGGTGCCGGTCGTGAGGTCGTTGAAGGACGTGTGAACGTATGGTTCTGTCCTTGAAGGGTGTCTTCATTTTGAGGACACCAAGAACCGGGACGCCGGGTGACCGTACCACGACCCCGCTGGCGCAGACAAACGTGGGGATGTCAGTGGGGCTTTTCTGCGTGCGTACGAACGTACGACCGGCCCGGCCCGGTCTCTGCCGGAGCTGGGATGGGATTATTTCCAAGAGCGTACAGCGATACGCGGTGTGTTTGTAAGTGATCACAGAGGCCCGAGCAAAGGCAGTGACTGTAATGAACAGAACAAATGGAATCAGGCTTTTATATCTCGGCTTCCGCGGCCAGTGTATTTCTTCTGGAGTCTGTGTGTGGCTGAGAGTGATTGAGCTTGGCGGATAAAACCGTACACGGTAAATGGCCTTTCTGGGCCCTGGAGCCGAGAGAGGTCGGCCCTGCTGTGAGATTCAGATGAGAGGCCGGGGCAAACGAGCTCCTCGGAGCCTGCCTTACTCTCTTCTGCCTTACTCTCGTTCCCCTCCTCCGTGGTCTTCCCCCGCCTGCTTCATCTGCGTTGCATAGCTCGAAGGTGAAAGGCGGGCCGTGACTGGAAATTAAAAGGCAGTGGTGTAGAGTGGACACGTGACTGGAAATTAAAAGGCAGTGGTTTTAGAGTGGACACGTGAACAAGTGACAGAGAGCCTCTGTGTGTGTGTGTGTGTGTGTGTGTGTGTGTGTGTGTGTGTGTGTGTGTGTGTGTGTGTGTGTGTGTGTGCGTACTTGTGTCTGTATATATATATGTATATATATATATATGTATGTGCGTGTGTGTTTGTGTGTGTAGAAGAGCTAGAGAGAGAGCTAGACACACAGAGATAGAGATAGAGAGAGAGAGAGGGGGGAGAGAGAGAGAGAGGGAGAGAGAGAGAGAGAGGGAGAGAGAGGGAGAGGGAGGGAGAGAGAGAGAGAGAGAGAGAGAGAGAGAGAGAGAGAGACATCTCCTCCAGCCGGTCGGCCCCTCCCCCGCTACCTCAGGTTAGCGTCAGCTGCTGCTCATTCCGGTGCTGTTATACCCAGACCAGGGGCCATCGAGCGCAAACCCCTGCTGAGAGTGTGTTGTGGAGAAAATGGATGGGAAAATTGAGCTTGAAATGTACTCCCCCAACCCCTCACCCTTTGTTTCCAAGCTGACCTCGGCGACCCAACCATACCACACGGGGAAGCAACTCGATTTACCTCAGATTAATTCCTTGTGTTTTGACATCAAGATATATAGATACAGATTACAATGTAAGAGGAAAATCGAAGCTTTGTGGTAACAAGGCGAACAGAGTACCCTCTGACGGTCGATACGGTTGCTGAAGTGCCGTGTGAGAAAGCAAAGGCGATAAATGACCCATAGAAAAGACAAACAAAAACTCTTCAGCACCTGTGAACGTGCGGGCCCACACACACGTCCCCAACACCGCCGGGTCCCCTGAGTCACTGCTCCTCTCAGAGTGCGGGGACGAGTTTTGAGCACAGCTCGAATTAATTCATAAAATTCATTAACAAAGGAGCCGTTACATCAGTTCACAATAACAGACGCCGGTTGTGCATCATCATAATGGGGGTCGGGTATTGAAGGTCTGGTAGCTCAATATGGCCTTTGTACACAGACCCTTCAGTAAGGTACAGCAGTACGAGGTCACTGAGGTATAGAACTACATGGTGTACCACAGGCGTTATTAATGCCATTTCAGAGCAGCTGTGTTTTGTGTGTGTGTGTGTGTGTGTGTTGCGTGTGTGTATATGTAAGCAATTCAGTGAAACAGGATGCTTTGGACAGAAATCCATCATTGTACAAGCAACGTGCTTCTGAATTTCTGAATTAACAGGAGGAGGAATGTATTAAATGTATTTAAATGTATTAAAAAGTTGATGTTTAAATCATAAGATTCATTCCATGGGGTTGTAAAGTTACAAGAGATTTCATTGCTGCCATAGCAACAACTGGCTATGCAAACAGATATGTCATTAATACAATATCGTATTAAAATGCCTCGCCACTGGAAATGACATATCCTTTAGGGTTAGGGTTATCTCTCAAGAGTACTGTCTCACTCCCACCGTGCTGCCTTTAGGGTTAGGGTTATCTCTCAAGAGTACTGTCTCACTCCCACCTCACTGACTTTAGGGTAAGGGTTATCTCTCAAGAGTACTGTCTCACTCCCACCTCAATTCCTTTAGGGTTAGGGTTATCTCTCAAGTGTACTGTCTCACTCTCACCGTGCTGCCTTTAGGGTTAGGGTTATCTCTCAAGTGTACTGTCTCACTCTCACCGTGCTGCCTTTAGGGTAAGGGTTATCTCTCAAGAGTACTGTCTCACACTCACCTCGCTGACTTCAGGGTTAGGGTTATCTCTCAAGAGTACTGTCTCACTCCCACCGTGCTGCCTTTAGGGTTAGGGTTATCTCTCAAGAGTACTGTCTCACTCCCACCGTGCTGCCTTCAGGGTTAGGGTTATCTCTCAAGAGTACTGTCTCACACTCACCTCGCTGACTTTAGGGTTAGAGTTATCTCTCAAGAGTACTGTCTCACTCCCACCGTGCTGCCTTTAGGGTTAGAGTTATCTCTCAAGAGTACTGTCTCACTCCCACCGTGCTGCCTTTAGGGTAAGGGTTATCTCTCAAGAGTACTGTCTCACACTCACCTCGCTGACTTCAGGGTTAGGGTTATCTCTCAAGAGTACTGTCTCACTCCCACCGTGCTGCCTTTAGGGTTAGAGTTATCTCTCAAAGTGTACTGTCTCACTCCCACCGTGCTGCCTTTAGGGTTAGGGTTATCTCTCAAGAGTACTGTCTCACACTCACCTCGCTGACTTCAGGTTTCATTGAAATTACAGAGTGTCAAATAACTGCCATTTTCAACATATACCAAATGTTTCTCAGACCACGTCGCACAACTGCCACGTCAATCACGTCCGTCACACACTCTGCCCACTCACCGAAACAGATGGGCTGCGGTGGTTAAATGCCACATTCGTGAGGTACGGGATGCCACACTGCTCAGCCAACGGCGGTGCTCTTTCACGAGAGCCCCCCACCCCCCACCCCCCCCCCCCCCGACCTTCGGCTTCCTGCCACCGCGCGGCACGTCTGCGTTAGCGCTGACCTTTGCCCCTTCCACATTCACGCTCCTTTAGTCGCCGCCTGACAACATTTAAATACCGCCCTTGAGCCAGCGTTCACACGCTGCAGGTTGCTACGTTACTGGTGCCCGAGCCACCGCGGTTGCGCTGCCTGACACCTGTAAAGAGCAGCAACAGCGGAATATATTAGCCTGATCTTATCTGCAGGGAGGATGGTGGATTCTGTTCAGAAACCCCCACCCTTGCAAAGTGAGCGCCTGCAAATGAATTCTCCATTGATTCTCTTTCTCTGCCTGAGTCTCAGATTGTCCTTGGTGGGAGAAATGACCCCGTTTGCGAGTGACGTCCAACTTGCCCCTTGATGTGTCAGAATGCACCCTGTAGGAGAGCAAGAGATACAAATAAAATGTCAGGGGACCTGTTCATACGAATCACGTCACCTTATTCTAAGTTCAAGGGGCAACAGTGAGAGAACCTCAAAAAGGAGATAACTGCATTTGTGTGCGTCCCTCTGGGTGACCTGTGCTTAATTTTAACTGTGGCCAAAATCAGTCTGGGGGGGGGGGGGGGGGGGGGGGGTGGTTTCTGGTTTTGCTTGTCCATGAAATGGGATTCCAATAGTGGCGTAAGCCCAAGGGAAGATCAAAGGATTCTGTGCTCTGCTGTGCTTGCAGAGTGAGAACCTTCCCTAAGGAGTCGGCTCTGTTGGGCCGGGACACCGTGCGGGCGCTGATGTACTACGCGCTGAAGGTGTGGAGCGACATCGCGCCGCTCAACTTCCACGAGGTGGCGGGCAACGAGGCCGACATCCATATCGACTTCACCAAGGCCGACCACAACGACGGCTACCCTTTCGACGGGCCAGGGGGCACGGTGGCCCACGCCTTCTTCCCCGGGGAGCGCTTCACCGCAGGGGACACTCACTTCGACGACGACGAGGCCTGGACCTTCAGATCTCCAGGTGAGAGTGGCAGGGCGGAGCCTGTGAATGGGGGCGTGACAGTCATCCACTGGGCACGCCTCTGGAGGCGGAGCTAGCCCCGACAGCTGCACTTCCCCCATTGTCTGTGTGTTCCCCTTAACGTTGGCCATGCCAGGGGTCCGCAGTCTGGCTGGGAGACCATGTTGTATGCGGCTGTGTGGATCTGGCGCTGTGTTTATATAAAACAAGCTGTTGGACTCAGGCCGAGACCTTCACACCCATCCAACCTTCTGGGCCTGGGGACATGTGCTCCTGTACAACAGAAGAGCAACAATTAGGCCTCCCGTCAGGTGAGCAGATGTTTGTGTGACAGGTGTGATTGTGATAACAGAGAGAAACCGAGAGAGAGAGAGAGAGGGGGGGGGGTTTATCATACACAATAAACTACACAGATAACATCTTATGCTCTTCTATAATTGTACTTACTGTAAAAAAAAAAAAAGAACTACACACTTAATTTGTGTAAAGTGTGCTTAATTAACATAAAGTGTGTTTGCCTGTCTTGGTTGCAGTGTCATCTACACGTTCACACGACGCTGTCCCCACCATCTCTGTTTAATGAACACACCACCTGTCGTTGGCTCTTCTGAGAGGGGCCCTTGTGCTCTGCTATCCTTCTGTGACACAAAGCCACACTCACCCTTCACTCGAGAGCCTGTATTTCAGAGCAGCTTTCTGCAAAAAAAAAAAACAAAAACCTCCACGTGTATCAGTTCTCACTTCTTCTTCTCCATCTCTCCTCTGCCAATACACATTCATAGAATTTGTGAAAGCGAATTAGAAGTGAGATCTTTCGCTTAATGTGCACAAAGGCCACCAGCAATAGCTTCTGTCTCCACGTCTGTGGATGAATGAGAGTGTTTACACGCCTGGTTGCTCTTGTACGTTTGTTTTCCTGTAGCTTTTTTTCGTTTTGTTTATGAGCCTTTAATGTTTGATGGCTACTTGATTTACTAGACAGACCTCCTACATACACAGACATACTGTATGGTTTACTTGCTATGCTTATCACCTGCTGGGCGACTCTTAAGTTTGGAGAGCCTCCACCAAGCTGACCGCACGTCAAACGTACCAGTGAAAAGGTAATGACTGACATTGTTAGGAATCTGAGGTGAAGAATCCAAACATCTGAGGTTCAGCAGGACTTTAATCTCCTAAAACTAGATGGAGGTCATTGCAGGAAGAGGAACAGGAATAATTGCGTGATTCTTCTAAACCCCTCCTGCGTTTCCTCCATCGTCTGGGGGATCATCTCTGACTGGATTGTTCTTGGCAGGGCATAAGAACTTTGCCCTTTGAGTGCTGTCTCCTAATATGTCTAATTACCACCAGACTGCATGATTGGAAGTGCCTGAATTGCAAAACACTAAATGTTCCCATTTAAGCCAGTTGGCGGTGCCTTGCCAGTTGAGTGACAGCTAAAGCACCCAATGGGGAGCCTCCTGCGGGTCACCTAAGTGGAGTCGTGGCAGTGCTTTTGCTTTGACACAATGCATGCTGATTTCATTAATTATCACTTGTCTTCCTGATATTGCCAGCTGATTATTGTGGCCTCATTAAGCAGGTGTATTTTCAATTACTTTTGATAATTGGCCCAAGCCTCTTAGTTTTGTGTGTGTGTGTGTGTGTGTGTGTGTGTGTGTGTGTGTGTGTGTGTGTGTGTGTGTGTATTTGCATGTACGTGCATAAGTGTGTGTGAATGTATATATGTGTGTGTGCGTCTGTGTGTGTGTGTATGTGTGTATGTATGTATGTATGGTACAATTAGCCTGGTCCATTATCATGTGTATTGCACAGCTGACAGTCATTAGTACATCCTGATAATGGATTGGGCACATTGTCTGTACGCATTTGTTTTATTTTACCAAAAAGGTTTTACAGACTACTGTAAAAAAAAAAAAACACTTAAGTTATTTTATGAAAGGAAGGAGGTGTGAGCTGGTGCTGGTGAAGCAGCATTCAGACACACAGAGAGGACTCGAACATTCACCCTCAAAGGCAGTGTGCCTCTCTCTCTCTCTCCTGCCTGCTATCATCTTTCACAGTCTGCTCCATAAGCACTGTACACCACCCGCCTGCAGACGAACCTTCATGTGCCGTGGCGTGCGTCTCCTTGCTCCGAGCAGCCGAGACGTGGTGTGATCTATCCACCGCCAAACGATCGTCGTCGGGCTTTGCAGGCCTCCGGCAGACACAAATAGACGCTGCCGCTTCTAAAAAAAAAAAAAAACGAAACCCAGGCATTAAAACGCGAGTCTCTGGAGGTGCCACGCTCTTCTTCAGTCGTGTACACGCCTTTTGGAGTGTCTGCGTCTGGAGATTTGGAGTGTCTGCGTCTGGAGATTAGAGTCTGCATTGTGTCCATAAGTCACCCAGGTAGCTTTAGACCAGGAAAAGTTGCCTTTTGTGTGGTGGCATCTTTGAAGTGCTTGAAAGGCTCGTGTGAGCTGGAGTGTTAGGGGACACGTGCGGTAGAATCATTGTGACTTAATCTTAATCAACAGATTGCAGCTTTGGGTCTTGGCTTCCGACAAGCAGACTTGCTGAGTTCTGTCTTTTTGCAGATTTACCAAGCAGAACGACCTCAACTTCTTGGCATTTTTATCCAGCCATGAAGAAGGGGGGGGGGGGGGGGGGGGGGGGGGGGGGGGGGATCACGCCTTCTCTCATGCTTTATGCTTGATTGATAGCCGCCCGGCCATGACAGGAGTCTCACAGGACTGTTTAAGAGGAAGGTCTGACAGCCTTTATGTTTGATGGAAACTTTCATAACGGTCTCTATTTGGACAGTAATGCGGGGATTAGAACGCTCTAAGAAAACTTCTCCCGTTAAATGTGAGCATACCATGTTCAATTCTATGGGAGTTTTTCAACTGTGTGTCCTCAGTTATGGTCTCCTGTTTCACAGGGATGTCGTCTTTAAGCGCGGTGGTCTCGTTTCACTGCATCCTTGCGTGGCATGTGCTTACGGCTGCTCGTTTTTGTTCTGGTTGTCTGCAGATTCCCACGGGATGGACCTGTTCGCGGTGGCGGTGCACGAGTTCGGACACGCCATCGGGCTCGCACACACGTCAGCCATGGAGTCCATCATGCGGCCCTACTACCATGGGCCAGTGGGTGACCCGCTCAAGTACGATCTACCGTACGAAGACAAGGTCCGCGTCTGGCAGCTTTATGGTAGGGACGCCGCCTCGTGTCCTAGCCCCTCCCTCTCTCATCCGGTGCCGCTGTGTTCCCGTCCCACAGCCTGAGAGAACCATCGTCTGATATATTCTGCTTTCTCTGCTCCCTGCAGTCCCCTGGCCTGTATCTCTGTGTGTTGGTTTCCTACAAGGCAATCATCCCTCTCTCTCTCTCTCTCTCTCTCTCTCTCTCTCTCTCTCTCTCCTTCATTCCTCACCCTATCTCCTGATTTTCTCCGTGTCTTCCATCTTCTCCCCGGTCGCCCCAAATGGAAGGTTGTTGCAGCGTCTGAACCGCACGGCGCCCGCTGTGTGTCTCTGCCTTCGTGTGAAGTGCACAGTGGAGCTGTAGAGATGAGAGGAGATGAGGCAGTGGAAGCTCTGTGCTTCTGTCCAGACTGATAGACAAAGACACGCTGAAATCTGTCCACAATAGCCAGCGATCGCAGTGCCTCTCTCTCTCTCTCTCTCTCTCTCTCTCTCTCTCTCTCTCTCTCTCTCTCTCTCTCTCTCTCTCTCTCTCTCTCTCTCTCTCTCTCTCTCTCCCGGCCTGTCGCCATCTCATCCCACCTCCCCCACAGCACAAGTGTGACCCGTAATTAGCGGGACTTGCGGCCGGGTCCTGAGATGCCACCTGCCCCCTCAGCAGACACTGCTGGATGACCCCCGTGGTGCAGACACACGAGGCCCGGAATGGCGGCGCAGAGAGGAGAATTGATTTGTTTATATTGGGGGATTATTGATTTAATTATGTGGCGGTGCCGAGACAGATGGAGACCGCCGGCTTTAATTGGGTGTCTTGGTGGCTCAGGCCCAGCTTATCACCACACAGCACGCCATGGAGCACACAGACCCCCCCCACCCCACCCGAGACGGCCCCAAATGCCCCAGTCGAGAGAATGGGAGAAGGAGGGAGACCCAGAGAGATGGTTAATAGGAAGTGCCAAGGATAAAGGGAGAGCTATTGCAGGGACAGGAGGGCGGTGGTGGAGAATGCTGTGGATGGATCAGAGTCTAGGAGATCCTGTGATCAAGATAAAACCAGGGAGTATCTGTCTGACTAGCAGGCTTGCGCAGACTCAAGCCATTAACCTGGGGCTGGGTTTTTGCTCTTTCCTTCTGTGAAGTGTAGTCTCTCTGTCTAAAGACTGACACACCTACATGCTATAAGAGATAAGGGCGATCACACTCCAGCGCTTTAGTCCCGCCCTGAGAGAGGAGGGCTGCCTATCAACGGGTGGTCCAGTCATGTGTGAGTTCGTATGGCTGCCTTATCAGGAAGTTTCAAGAGGCCTTTTGTTTGGGGGGTGCTGCTAGCTTATGGACACCTTTTACTGGTCAGTGACTGCCAGACAACTTACCTCATACCAGTGTCAAAGTCCGTTTTCCAAAATAGCATTTCTCTATGTCCGTGGAGACACACGGTCAGCTCGGATGTGGGGTGACAGAACTTTGAATAAATTGTCATTCAGCATGCCAAAGACTTCTGTTAATCTGCAGTCTGAGAACTACCACAGGTGTGCTGTTTGATTTCGGGTGCTAACGGACGTTATTGTTTTCATAAACAGGAGGAATGTCTGGGCAGACAGTTGGTTTAGTTGCTTTATAATTAGATAATGTCCATGACAGGGAAACTGATTTAATTATTCAGGTAGGTGGACATATATTTCCTGTCATGTCTGGCTTATTATTATATCATTTTGGCTTGTGGAGTCCATGACCTGACAGAACAGACATGTTTCTTTATATATTGATATATATATATTGATATATATCAATATTATTATATATATGGGGGGGGGGGGGGGGGGGGGGGGTAGCATTACGACAACAACATCACACATACACGGAAGGGAGACTCAGGTATGGCACAAGAACAAGAAATGGACCGGGGTGACTAACAACACTAACAGCACACATGATGGATAACGGCTACTAATATCCCAACTTACATAACACACATAATACTCCTGAGCCGCAGGGGCTCATGGGTACTACCATCACTAACAGGTACCCCCATTGGCCCGACACTACTATATATATATATATATATATATATATATATATATATATATATATATATATATATATATATATATATATATAGTATATATATCATATATATATATCAAATCAAATCAAATCAAAGTTTATTTGTATAGCGCTTTTAACAACTCAAGTTGTCGCAAAGCAGCTTTACAGGGTTTACAAGGTTAACAATACTATGGGTCCAGAACCCTAATGAGCAAGCCAAAGGCGACAGTGGCGAGGAAAAACTCCCTATGATGATATATGATACTATATATATATAGTATATATATCATATATATATATATATATATATATATATATATATAGTAGTGTCGGGCCAATATATTATATATATATATATACAGTTGTGATCAAATTTATTCAACCCCCACTGAAATAAAGTGTTTTGGCCAGTTTGACATTGATTTTGATCATTTCAGTCATCTTATTTACAATTATATCAAAGAGGCACTTGTAAATTAGACAAACATAACATAATATTTATGATGGAATAACCACAAATGTCTTTACTGTGCTCACATCATTATCAGTTTTATTCAACCCCCTAGTGACATTATTTTTTAGTACTTAGTACAACATCCTTTTCCAGTTATGACAGCTTTCAAGCGTGAAGCATAGCTTGACACAAGTGTCTTGCAGCGACCTATGGGTATCTTAGCCCATTCTTCATGGGCAAAAGCCTCCAGTTCAGTCACATTCTTAGGCTTGCGCACTGCAACTGCCTTCTTTAGGTCCCACCAGAGGTTCTCAATTGGATTTAAGTCTGGTGATTGCGATGGCCACTCTAGAATGTTCCAGCCTTTCATGTTCAACCATGCTCTAGTGGACTTGGATGTGTGCTTCGGATCATTGTCCTGTTGGAAGGTCCAACGTCTCCCAAGCCGCAGGTTTGTGACTGACTCCATCACATTTTCCTCCAAGATCTCCTGGTACTGAAGGGAATTCATGGTACCCTGCACACGTTGAAGCTTTCCTGTACCATTAGAAGCAAAACAGCCCCAAAGCATAACTGACCCCCCGCCATGCTTCACAGTAGGCAAGGTGTTCTTTTGTTCATAAGCCTGGTTCTTCCTTCTCCAAACATAGCGCTGGTCCATTGTCCCAAACAGTTCTAATTTAGTTTCATCTGACCACAGTACACTGTCCCAAAACCTTTGTGGCTTGTCCACATGACTTTTGGCATACTGCAGTCGACTTTTCTTGTTCTTTGGAGTCAGCAAGGGGGTGCGTCTGGGCGTTCTGGCATGGAGGTCTTCGTTATGCAGTGCGCGCCTTATTGTCTGAGCTGAAACTTCAGTGCCCACATCTGACAGGTCTTTTTTCAGTTCCTTAGCAGTCACGCGGGGATTTTTCTCCACATTACGCTTCAGGTAGCGCACAGCAGTCGCGGTCAGGATCTTCTTTCTGCCACGACCAGGTAACGTTTCCACTGTGCCCTTTAACTTGAACTTGCGAATGATACTTCCGATAGTGTCTCTTGGAATATTTAACAACTTCGCAATCTTTTTATATCCATTGCCATTCTTGTGAAGAGCAATAACCTCTTCTCTTGTCTTCTGGGACCATTCTCTTGCCTTCACCATGCTTGGAATCACACCAGTAGATGTCTAGAAGGAGCTGAGTATCACAGTCCTTTTAAATCTGCCTAATTGGTGCTTATCATGCTTGATTGCTGCTCGTTGACATCCACAGATGTTTTCAATACCTGATGGAAAACACTGGAATGAACCTCTGTTCTTAGGAGTGGCAGTCGTAAAGGGGTTGAATAATTGTGTCAATGAAGAAATCACAAAAAGGCCATTTAATACTTTATGACAAAAAAAATTGATGCTATCTTAGTTGCATTTAGTTCTTTAACAAGTCCTTGTAAGATTTCATTATGAACACAATTACAAATGTGCACTGAATTCCATAAAACCCTTCGCAGCATTGGGGGTTGAATAAATTTGATCACAACTGTATATATATATATATATATATATATATATAGAGAGAGAGAGAGAGAGAGAGAGAGAGAGAATAGAAAATGTAGTGAAGTACACAGTTTCCAGAGACAGGAAGTTCAAACAGGTCCTTCATCAGCTGTGCAAGCAAAGTTCTTCTTTCTATATATCAGATTGAACAATATAGTGAAATAATTTAATAATTGGGGACACAGTTTCAGTGGATACACCCTCAGGTCGCTACACGGCTGTGGTCAGTGAGGTCAAAAGGTTGAGGTCGGGGGATGGGGGAGGGGTGACTCGAGTTTATTGCTCTCTTTTATTGCGAGCTTCCACAAATTCACTCTGACCTGTGACCTGGTTTGCTTGGCCTGTGATTGCTTAACTGCTCAAAGCATGAGACATTTTGGCGGAGTGTAGACCGTCCGTCCTGCTGTGTGCTACCCTGTCTCGGCTTCCTTCATGGTAATGTCTTGTCTTGTGTAGCTATACTTGTGCTATTAGTTGGTTATTTCAATACTGAGCTAAATAATAAATCAGGCTAATAAATCCATTTGGTTTGGGTCTACGCTTTCTCTTATTAGCTTGTGACAGGATGAGGTAGCTGTTGTTAGCACAACAGCTAATGTTTTAATTATAGCACATAGCAATTTCCTGTAAAATGGCTTACTACTATACATATCTATTAAACTCCTAAATTCCCTATATTAAACAAACATTCGTTAGGCTGTATTTAGCTAAACAGTAGACCTCTGGCATCAGTATCTGATTAACAAGATTCTTTTAACGGTTGATACGGAATAGAAGTCTAATGCACACAGAGTGGCGTCTTAGTGCCCTGAGTTAAGCGTACACTGGACCACTCAACGTAATGCATCCAATACCAAAAAGACTGGAGTGATTAGAGCATAGCTAATGTCCATTTAATTTATTACAGAGTTGGACTCATTCATTAAATTACATTATCACATGCATTATACATGCGCATGTTCCAATCTCATTCACCTCCTGTCTGCACCCACTGGCTAACTGGGGTTAGCTGCCCCTCTCTTGTTTATGAATTATGTAGGCGTATACTGCAGGACTCATCCATCGTGCCCAGTAGTGTTGCTGGAGTTGTTATATGCATGACTGTGTTTATATGTGTCACTGTGTTTATGTGCATCACTGTGCATCATTGTATGTCATCGTATTTATATATGTTGTTGTGTTTATATGCATCACTGTGTTTGTGTCACTATTTATTTGTCACTGTGTTTATATGTCATTGTATTTATGTGTCACTGTGTTTATATGTCATTGTCTTTATGTGTCACTGTGTTTATATGTGCTATTGTGTTTATATGTCATTGTATTTGTGTCACTGTGTTTATGTCATTGTATTTATGTGTCACTGTGTTTATATGTCATTGTATTTATGTGTCACTGTGTTTATATGTTATTGTCTTTATGTGTCACTGTGTTTATATGTGCTACTGTGTTTATATGTCAATGTATTTATGTGTCACTGTGTTTATATGTGCCACTGTGTTTGTCATTGTATTAATGTGTCACTGTGTTTATATGTGCCCCTGTGTTTGTCATTGTATTTATGTGCTGCTGTGTTTGTCATTGTATTTAAGTGTCACTGTGTTTATATGTCATTGTATTTATGTGCCACTGTGTTTATATGTTATTGTCTTTGTGTCACTGTGTTTATATGTGCCCCTGTGTTTATATGTCATTGTATTTATGTGTCACTGTGTTTATATGTGCCACTGTGTTTATATGTCATTGTATATATATATATGGGTTCACTGATGGGTTGAGAGTTGCTTTGCCACCCACAAATTTTCACCCCACTGCAGTTCTGTTGTCAGGAGACGTCTGAAAGGTTGTCAGGACGTTACACACTGTGCATGGTAGCACATGAGCTGCAGATTCAAACTAGACACCTACAGTGGGTTTCTAATGAATATATTTCCTATGAGAAACAATGGTGAGTGTATTTTACCCTGTACTTCACTGTGTCATGTGCTGGTTTGATGCATGACCTGGACTGTTGGGTCGTTCCCCAGGTGTAAGGGACTCTGTCTCACACACTGTCCGTCCAGATGATCCGTCTCATACCGCAGACCCACCTGTTCTACTGGACCTGCCAGGAAACAGATCCACCATGCCGTGAGTATACACACACACACACACACACACACACGACAGCAGCAGATGCATAGCTGCACCTGAACAGCAGAGTGAACGCATCAGTCCTGTATGTTGACATAAAAGTGCCTTGATTCTTTCATTTGTGTTACCTGGCACATTTGTTTTAAGCTGGAAAAAATATTATTATTATTTATTATATTTTGCTCTATTTGCAGATGTGTAAAAAGGTTTGTCCTATAACCTAGGGCACATTTTTATGTTGAGCTATACGAAATTTCCAGCAAGTTTTGTTCAATAAAAGTTTAGCCAAAGTGTTTCAGCATGCTTTCATTTGTAATTCTTATTTTTAAAAAAAGAAAGAAAATTGGAATCGGCCTATATAAGAATCAGCCAGTCGTTTGTAAAAAAAAAAGAAATCAGCCAAGAAAATTGCAGTCTGTGCATCTCTAGTATCCAGCACGGCCCAGGTCGGTGTGCTGTGGGCCCATTGTGATAATGTTCAGAAAATAACACTTAGCCCTCCCCCTCAAGCAAATGTCAGGAGAAAACAACAACAGTTTCCTTCCTTTCCCTCAGAATGTAGGAATTTTTGCTTCTGCACGCTGCCTGCATCTTGCCATCTTCCCATTTTTACTGATGATGAGTGGAAAAGGTAGATTTAATCTGACAGAGGTCATTAATGCATTGTTCTCTGAAAGCTTTCTTAATAGGCTGTGAATGAGGGTCTTTGTTAATAAGATGCAGGGCACGTTTTAGCTCAGAAAAGACACAACCATTATTGCTGCTTCGTTAGCAACCCCAACTCTACAAACTCTTAAATCAGTAGTTAGTCGAGGGGATAATCTAACCAAGCACCACTCCTCCAGGAAGGTGGTGACATCTCCTTTGACGTTACGGAAACTTTAATCGAATACACGACAAGTTTAAACAAAGGTTTATGGTATCTGTGCAAATACAGAATAACTGAATATGAATGCAAATATGAATATGAACAACACACACATACACACACTCTCTACAACACAAACATACGTGCACATGCATGCACTGTCTGTTTTTTAGCACAACAGATCAATAGCATGAAAGGTTATTTTCTCTTCATTGTTCTCAGTTACTGAACGTGGTGCTGATCCATACGGTTTCTCCATATGTTGTCTCTTGTTTTCTTCCTTTCCGGGCCCCACAGGCCAGCACATGACGCTCCTGACAGATGCACGAGTCACTTTGATGCAGTGGCCCAGATCCGAGGGGAGGCCTTTTTTTTCAAAGGTACAGACAGACTTAGAAAGGAGCACCACAGCACAATCAATACAAACTAACAGCCAAGCAGTGCCTTCACTGTTCATACAGCTGTCTTCTGAAGCGCTCTGTGGTGTATTAAGACACTTTAAATCAGGAAAACATTTTTCAGAAACAAACACAGTTCCGACTCTGAGCATTTGATAGTTGAGCACAGACATTCAAGGCTGGTCTTTTGTTTGGAGTTGAACTGGAAATGGGACGTGGTTTGCATTCCCCCGGGGACTCAGCTCGCATCCATCAGGTGAAGTCAAAATGCGCCTTGTTGCGTTTGCTGCACTGGGCACCCAGAGAGCTTCTGCTGCAGGGCATGTGCTAATGTTTCCCCCGGGGTTAGCCACTGTTTCCTGTGGAGCCTTACAATAACAATACATCACAGTCTGAGTGACCACAACAGAGGCAAACACGTACTCGTACACACCCAAGCGCAGACGCGCCACGCAACGCTGGGCTCACTCTGAGCTCTCCTCTTAGGGAAGTATTTTTGGCGCCTGACGAGGGAGAGGCATCTGGTGTCTCTGAGGCCAGCTCAGATCCAGCGTTTCTGGCGCGGCCTGCCAGCCAACCTGGACGGGGTGGATGCCGTGTACGAAAGACCTGGAGACCATAAGATCGTCTTCTTCAAAGGTATGGCAAGGACTGGGCTGCTCGGGTCACGTGACCTGGCCGATGTAGTTCAACGATTCCTCACAAACTTGAGCAAGTGTTGGCTGCTGATGATGGCGAACGTATCCTCTTTGCTCTAGGAGTCAAGTACTGGGTGTTTAAGGACAACATCGTGGAGGAGGGCTACCCACGGCCCATCAGCGACTTTGGTCTGCCCATGGACGGGGTGGATGCCGTCTTCGTCTGGCTTCACAACGACAAGACCTACTTCTTTAAGGACGATCGCTACTGGCGCTACGACGACCACCTGAGGAGCATGGACCTCGGCTACCCGAAGGACACGGCGCTGTGGAAGGGGGTCCCGCCCCAGCTGGATGACGCCATGCGGTGGTCCGACAGTGAGTTTGTTACATTGGCCGTAAGCGGTGACGTGCAGGGTAGCCGTGGAACTGTGCTGTTCTGTCTGGGTGTTTTGCCAGGAGTACACAAGGTTTGCAGAAAAAAATTGGAAAACAGTATGACAGGAATGCAGCGGAAGGCTGACATTCAGATTTACTTAAAGCTCAAAGAACTACTGAGGATGGGATGGAGTCACTCTTCTCTCTGGCTCACTATCTCTCTCTCTCTCTCTCTCTCGCTCTTTCTCGTCTTTTTCTTTCGTTTATTCCACTTTTTTCAATAACATGTTGCTTTTTCATTATATTCGCAAAGAAAGAAAAGCTCAATCTTTCCTGCCCATAAACACGCGTAAAAAAAAGACATACAGACACACACACAGATAAATGGACATACACACATACATACACAAAAATCCCATTAGAATCCAGGTAAACATTTTCTGTCTCCTTCTCTCTCGCTCTAGCACAAATCTCGTGTCTGTATCTCCCCGTGTCTGCCACGTCTGTCTCTTTCTCAGCACATATACACGAACACACTGTGTCACACTCAGCAAGAGCTGTGTAAACACTCCGACCGGCAGTCAGGCTGACGGGTGACAGGTGGAGGTGTGTGAAGGAGGCATGTTAGTGTGTCAGGTTCTCCGTCAGCTGCAGGCGGTTCTGAAGCATGTTAGCTGAAGCTCTGAAGGCAGAGTGCACAGACCTCACAGGGCGAACCCGATCTGCAGCCCGGGGGCGTGGATGCTAACTCCTCTCAGAGAAGGGAGGAGAGAGATAGACAGAGATGGAGAGAGACAGACAGATGGAGAGAGACAGACAGACAGATGGAGAGAGACAGACAGAGAGACAGACAGATGGAGAGAGACAGACAGAGAGACAGACAGAGAGACAGACAGATGGAGAGAGAGATAGACAGATGGAGAGAGACAGAGACAGACTAGGATGCAGAGAGACAGACAGAGATGGAGAGAGAGACAGAGACAGACAGAATGAGAGAGATGGAGAAAAAGACAAAGACAGACAAAGAGATACATACAGATGGAGAGAAAGACAGAAATAGACAGAGAGAGAGAGACATACAGATAGATAGAGAGACAGAGAGAGACAGACTAGGATGGAAAGAGACAGATAGAGATGGAGAGAGAGACAGACACAGGGAGAACTGTAAAAACAGTAACAAACTATCACTGGATTTGGCCAAAAATCTATCCATCCTGCATCAATAATAAATGTCTTGACAGATTGGAAAGAAGTTCTGCTTCATGTATATATGTGTGTGTATATATGTGTGTGTATATATGTGTGTGTGTATATGTGTGTGTATATATGTGTGTGTATATATGTGTGTGTATATATGTGTGTGTATATATGTGTGTATATATGTGTGTGTATATATGTGTGTGTATATATGTGTGTGTATATATGTGTGTGTGTATATATATGTGTGTGTGTATATGTGTGTGTATATATGTGTGTGTATATATGTGTGTGTATATATATGTGTGTGTGTATATGTGTGTGTATATATGTGTGTGTATATATATGTGTGTGTATATATGTGTGTGTATATATGTGTGTGTATATATGTGTGTGTGTATATGTGTGTGTGTATATATGTGTGTGTATATATGTGTGTGTATATATGTGTGTGTATATATGTGTGTATATATGTGTGTGTATATATGTGTGTGTATATATGTGTGTGTATATATGTGTGTATATATGTGTGTGTATATATGTGTGTGTATATATGTGTGTATATATGTGTGTGTATATATGTGTGTGTATATATGTGTGTATATATGTGTGTGTATATGTGTGTGTGTATATATGTGTGTGTATATATGTGTGTGTATATATGTGTGTATATATGTGTGTGTATATGTGTGTGTGTATATATGTGTGTGTATATATGTGTGTGTATATATGTGTGTATATATGTGTGTGTATATATGTGTGTGTATATATGTGTGTGTATATATGTGTGTGTATATATGTGTGTGTATATATGTGTGTGTATATATGTGTGTGTGTATATGTGTGTGTATATATGTGTGTGTATATATGTGTGTGTATATATGTGTTGGTGTGAACAGTCGTTTTTAACCACTCTCTCTTTGTCAAACTGACAAACTGATTTGTGTCTCTGTCCGTTCCTGGCAGGTGCCTCCTACTTCTTTAAGGGGAAGGAGTACTGGCGGGTGGAGGGCAGTGATATGGAGGTGGAGGCTGGGTACCCCCGTTCTATCGGCAGAGACTGGCTCATGTGCACGGACATGCAGTCCGACTCCCCGGAGACGCGAAACAGCAGCGGGGCCGTGCGGCTGCCCGGCCCGCACCAGGCCGACCACGCGGAGAACGGCTTCGAGGTGTGCTCGTGCTCCTCGGACTCCGGGTCACCCGCCACTCTGCACCTCCGGCTCTCCGCCCCGTGGCTGCTGCCCCCCTTGTGGACGTTGGCGCGGGCCCTGGTGCCCGCCGCTCTCTGACAGGGGCCCGACCGCAGGCTGGTGTGGGCACGAACATGGACGCTCAGAGCCGACCCCCCACGGCCTGTGGGCTTGGGCAACAGCAGGACATGGCGCCCCCTGCTGTCTCGTGTGGAACTTGCGCTCTGATCAGTGGACAACTTGCCTGTATAACACGGCTATTTGGGTTCTTTTTATTGGTTTGTTTAATTGTTTTTAACAGAAAGTTTGTATTATTATTATTATTATTATTATTATTATTATTATTATTATTATTAGTGTGTATTGAAATTATTTTGTGCCTAAATCAGGTTAATTTTATGCACTTTTCTTGGAGTACATGTCCAATATACCTTTCATTTTAACATGTTTTTTGAAGAGTTTATTAAAACTTGTAACAGTGCTTAATAACAATGATAACAATGATAGTGATTGTAGTAATACTTCAAATGCTTCTGGAGGTAGGAGCAGAGCTCTCTGAATGGGCTCCCCGCTGTGTGTCTGCAGTGCAGAAGTGCAAGGCACCATGGGATAGCACGCATCAGTGGCCCCTCATCACTCTTCATCACTTCAAGTGCTTTAACTCCCCGGACACTCTTCACGCGCACTCACCCAGGCCACTCTCCTCTGGAAGCCTCGACTTTCAATCTCCGTCTTTCCGTTGTCAATCCTGTGTCCTGCCCTCTCTCCCTTCACCCGTCCAGCTGTCAGAGGTCACTCGGCCTCCCCCTAATTACCCATAACTATTAATTTTTCAATTAATTGTGGGTATTTTTGTAAGAAGCGAACATTTTTGGAGCAGTCATCGAGGGCATGCATGAGGGTCGGTTTTTCAATGCCTTTGGTTTCCACAGCTATAAATGTTTTACAGCTTTGTTTATGAAGGGGCTGTGACTATTTTCTTTAGTTTATGGCTTTCTAACTCTTATACTGTCCAGGAAGGCGACTTTTATAGACATACAGTGTTGTAACTGGAGTGACAGAGAGATGCTTAAGTCGAGAGACCCTGGGCCTGCCAAGAGGAGACTCCCCTCATGCCTGGACTTGTTTTGATTGCAAAAACATTTACTTACGTACGATATATATATAAATATATAGACAGATATATTTAAGATGAAAACTTCTACATCAGTTGCAAAAAAAACTGTGTAAATTCCAAGCTGTCTTTTCTAAGGGGAAATATTTTTGTAGAAAAATAAACAGGAAATGAGGAACGAATGGTGAGACTGCTGTATTTTTGTCGTTGGGAAAGCACGCGAGCCCGAGAAGTTCCCTCAGCCATTACGACAGATGCCACGAGCACCCGGCAGATGTTCGAACCGCCGTGTTCCTCCACCCACCAAAGGTGAACGCTCACAACTCTATCAAATTTGTGTCTCCTCTCCTGGTGAATTTTGCGTTGTGTGTGCGTGGGCAGGATGTATTTGGGTGAAGGACCTGTGTTTTGGTAGCTGGAACCCTTTGTGTGCGGGAGTGTGAGTGGAGTGCTTCAGATAACACGCTACCACCACGCACTGTCTGCTTATCGGATAACAGGTACGAAAACTACCTGTCGCCTTGGTAACAGGGTTCTGTTTTGTCTCATGCGAGAGACAGAAGCAAAGATGTGAGTGACTGTAGACTGCGTTCTGTGCCTTGCCTGTTTAAGTAAATACATCAACAGTAGAAACAAATCCACTGTGTTTGAATGGTGTTCCTTTTATTTTGACTGTTGAGTCTTATGCTTAGAATAGCAATGTTGCCCCTGATATACTACAGCTCACATGAAAGACCTAAAGCTGTTCAGAGATCAGTATTGTCTGTTGGCATGAAGGCTGCTCACGTACTAGTTGTATCCAGAACCACATGTTCAACAGAAATACCTGCTGGGGAGTTGTGTGGCCCTGAAGCCTGAGTCTGTTATGGCTGTTTCTTGGCAGGTTTTCCTCAAAAGGCCATCACATAGAGATCCCATCGTCATACTTAAGACGGAACAAGGGTGTGTGCCAAGTTAGCAAATTAGCCCAAGGCAATCGCCCTGGTTCTGGACGTGCGTCACGTATTTAAGGAACCTGCTGGACGCCGCAGATCAGCTCTCTGCGGCTAATCTCGGGTCCAGACCGTGCAGAACACGCTGCGTGTTGAGCGGGTCCACACATGCAACTGCGTGTCCATGTTTTAGGTCAAAGCCTTTCTGGTATATCAAGCTTGGCTGGAGCTCTGCTCCCCCAGCGGGCCCTGGTGCTGCAGAGCACAGAGCCCCAGCAGGGGGTCGTCCAGATGGGACTGACCCGTGCTCACCTGGCGAATCGGCATTCGGTTCTGCGCTCACGGCCCACGCCGGTGGAACACAGAGCTCTGGTGTGCACCACTGCTGATAGCGGCGGCCCAAGCTGTCTCAGGCTGGAGCCCAGAACCGCCTCCTGCCTCGCCGACAGCTCCCGATAACCCGTGACACCTGACGGAGTTGAGGAGCCATCTAGCTCCGAGGCAGCCTTAGTGATTGCAACACCGTAATGCATCCACCGCTTCTATCCTGTGCTCCAGTGGGTTACTGGCTAAGCAGTTCCACTCAGCCTGATGATGTGTGTTATACGGGGGATGACAGGTCCCCCGACCCTGGACTCGTGTCTAGCCCACACACTCATTGGCCCAGGCTGGGACGTGCTGGCTCTTTGAACCGCATTTCCCATCAGGCCTGTGTCTCGGGCACCCTGGAGCTCTGTCAGCTGCTGAAAGCACAACAGCACCGAGCTGTTAACATTCACTCCCCCCCCAGAGTGGTGGAGAGCCCACGGGGTTCTGGTGAGCGGCCGCTCGGGCCGCCGCAGACCAAAATGACTTTGCAGCTTTAATTTCCAGCCACCTGCATATGGGATGTGAGAACAAAAAGGGGCTGTGCAGCCCGTACGCCGGTCTCAGCTCCGCGGCCCTGAAGCATAGCGGGACGCGAGCGGGGCGAGACTCCGGGGAGGGAACGGAGCTTTTCAAGGCAAAATCAAGAGCGTGCGTGGCTTGCCAATGTGGTCTTTCAGAAGGATGGGGGACACAGCGTGCACAAAGGAGCAGCTTGATGGCTTTCATCATCATGGTCGCAAAAACCCACCAGCCCCTCCCCCTCACACTCCACACACTGGTGGCCACGCAGCCCCACTGTTCACAGTGGGGGAATCTGAAGTGGCTCGGCTGGTGCAGTAAGTGGATCATAATGCAGAATTCTAACTACTCTCAGCTGGATCCAGCCTTAACGTTAAGTCTCCTCTTTTTAGAATAGCTGTAAACATGGACGTCAGCTCCACGTCTAGCCAGAACCGTCTTCTATAATGAATCAGCGCCCCCTTGTGGTGTGTAAAAAGAATATGTACATAAGTAATGAAACGATCCTTACTTCCAAATGTTAGTTTATCAAAAAAGTAAAAAACTGTTGTTATTTAACATCAATTCACCATCAGATAAATTAACAACAGTGGCAATTCAACATCAGATAAATTAACACCAGGGGCAACTCACCATTGGATAAATTAACATCAGGGGCAATTTCCTACGACATTCCTCTTCACTTTTACACACTTCATTAATTTAAGCACCTTTATTTGTTCCCAAGGACAGCAAAAGAAACTATGTTGTCTAAAACTATGTACCAACAACTCCTAAAGTGAACTTTTCTTAGGCTGTGTGGATTCCATAGTCTTAATTTAAAATGGCCAAAAAGGCTATTTTTCATTTTTCTGTAATAATACAAGAGCCTGGATGGCTCACGTAGCAGCAAAGAAAATCATTTATACTTTCTAGTCTCGTACATCAACATTCAGAACAGCCAGCATAATGAACTGGCAATTACCAAAAGAATCTTTAGAAATTGAGTGCTTGCTGTGTTTTTGTGCGGGCTGATAATAGAGTATTACACAAACATCTTAAAGACCTTTTTCTTCCCCTGAAAACATTCTTGTGGAGGTACACTGCATATTTTATCTGGTAGCACCAGAGATGTCCAAGTGTTGACATATTTTATAACATTTTGAGGCCATAAGCATTAAGTCTTAGTAGGCTATTTTATTTTAAACTAAACAGACAATAGCCCATACAATTTCTGATCCAGCATCCCTACTTATTTTGGAATTTAATCAAAACTTGATATGTATGATTCATAAGCTAAGAGGTTTTAGCATGTCTAGAGTTTCATTAAATTCCTGCAAACCTCTGTCAAAATCTCAGCTCCTGCATGATGTCACCGTAGAATGAGACTGTCAGGAACTTCTGTTGTACAAGAATAATAACCTATTGCCTGGTACTAAGCTTCAGTCTCAACAATGCGGTTACTTCATGGATGAGCAAACTACAAATGAGCTCCAAATGTTTTAACTACCCAACATTAATGTGCATTTCTGCTTTGTCTTACTTTTATACTTATTATTCTTAACCATACAACATAAACAGACATGTCAGTTCATTTCAAGGTGAATGCACACACACCACCCATGTTGCAGAGCACAGTTAGAGATTATAACCCGTGTGTTTCCATGCATAATTTGCCTTAGCCATTCTCCAAGTCTTTTCACTTGTCAGTCTCTGATCAGAGAACTGCTGTTGGATGGATATTTTTGGGTTGGCAGACAACTCAACCTAGCATTGACACTGGCAGATTTAAAAACTGCAGATGGTGGTGAATGTATGTAAGTCCTGCTAACATGCGTGAAAGCATTTGGCATTGCAAATGTGTTATGGACATCTCCCAGCACAAGAACGTACAGTAACAGAAGCCCCTGCAAAATTTAGGCAATGCTGGACAATTGCAAATAAATAAAATTAGTCTGCCTCTCAGTATGATAGAGCTGGACTAGTACTGGAAAGATGACTAAAAACGTAACATTCAAGCAGAAATCTATGTGTGTTCTGTGAAGAAACTATTTAAGTTGCGTTAGAAATACCACTTATCTAACAGTGTATTTGCATTACTGTGTGTGTTTCCTTTGCTACCGAATTATGCAGTGGTAAGTAATTTTACTCACATATAAAAGAATCTAGAATTGATGGTAAAACGTTCACATGGCAGTGTAAATAGTTCATGCAAATGGCAAAGACAAATTTGGATTTGAAACTCTGCTAAGGAGCGATGTTTATAGCAGAGTTGTCACTTGCGAAATGTCACAGTGCCTCAAGTACCGAAGATAATGAGGGAAACGACAAACAAACAAATAAGAAGAAAGAAATGCAAAACCTTTATAAATCATAAAAATACCAATAAATGAGATGTTATAAAAGAGATATTTTCAAGTACAATTAATATTTACTTTTCAATAACAAAATATACAATATTTCAAAACACGCAGCTCCAACTGTGAGTGACTTTTTCAGTCTATGTGCAGTATGTTAGTAGAACACCACCAGGGGTCTTTCCTCTTCAGTGCTCCTCTGGAATTTTAAATAAAGTGTTATAAGTCTTCAAAATACTCCCCAATTCCCAAATGGCTCATAGCTGGATGTATCTTTAAATTGCACATGACACAATCTGCACTTTAAATAAAGAAAAGGAGCAATAAATATTTTTTCCCAATGATTCTTCACATTAAGCAACAGCCACTATACTGACACCTTGTGGCTTGGATGGTTTCACAGATGTATTAAAGCTATTAATAAATAAATAAATATATATATATATATATATATATATATATATATATATATATATATATATATATATATATATATATATATATATATATATACAGACCTGTATATTACAAGATCCATGCATCTGATTTGTTTTTCTAGGACATCCCACATAAAGATTTGAAGGACATGTCGATATCTTGAACTCTTTCATGTTCCTCGAACCATTGCTGAACAGTTATTTGTGGTCTGGCAGCAGGCTGCCTTTAACCAATTCCATTACTATGATGAGGTGTTCTTGGTCTGCAGCAGTGTTTAGATACGTGGCATTTTCAAAGGAACATTTATGTGGATGCCAAGGTTTTTCAGCAGTACATTACCCATCACAATGTGTTTGCCAACATGCCCTCTTCCCATAGTGCATCCTGGTACCATGTCTTCCCCAGGTAGGCGACACACGTGCGCTCACCCACCCAAAGAAAACCCGATTCATCAGACTTGACCACTTTCTTCCACTGCTCCACGGGTCAGTCCTGGAGCTCCGTTGATGACACTCAGGCAGCAGTGGACAGGGGGGAGAGAGCGTGTGTGTTCTGACTGGTCTGCAGCTGTGCTGGACCGTGTGTTCTGGTACTAACTTAGCCAACATGAATGTTTTCAGCAGTGCCACCACGGCTCACTGTCGCCATCAGACCAGAGAAGCCAACTTTCTCTCCCCAAGCACACCAGTGAGATTTGGGCACCCAAGACCCTGTCATGAGTTTCACTTACTTGCATCACTCTTGACAGGCATTAACCACTGTGTGTCAGGAATAAGTCCTGATAGATAGATAGATAGATAGATAGATAGATAGATAGATAGATAGATAGATAGATAGATAGATAGATAGATAGATAGATAGATAGATAGATTTCAATGTCCTAGTTGTATAAATTAAACGTATCATAATAATAATAATAATAATAATAATAATAATAATAATTGTTGTTGTTGTTAATGTTTTTAATAGGCTTTTTTCCGATAGTCTGCTATTGCAATACTTAAATGTACCACATGGGGACAATATATGGACACATATTCACTGTATATTGCCCAATCGTTTGCAGAGAACTTAATCATGTGCTAAATAATTGTTAAGTACAAATGTAGGCGAATGATCTGAAAATAAAAAATAAAACCTATATTTTTCCCTCCCGCAGTTATCCTCGTGAATATTCACACAACTGTAGTCTTCTATTTCTTACGCCCCATGGTTTACTGAAACCAAGAGTCATTGGCTGGGCCGCGACAGACTTCCCTTTACGTCAACAGGGTAAAGTGGAGCTGTACGCATGCGCAGTTCGGGTCTCGGTTTAGCTGAGGGCTTTGTTGGTATAACCAGATTCTTCATCTTTATATTTTTGCGTCTATTTTATGCCAAGTCGTTTTGAACATTGATGGCAATAACTGATGTCGTGGTGGAAGTAGAGCGAGTAGTACCTAGATAAGGCGTTGATCAGGGTAAGGTGACAATATCGGACGTACACAAACAAAACCAGCGCTCATCTTTAAGGTGGTATTAGGTGTAGCGTACAGTTAAGGAGCTGACTGATTCATGATTTTTTGACAATTTAAAGCGTAGTTTAAAACATTTGTCACGGCACAACGCAAAAAAAACAAAACAAAAAGACTGAAACATGCGACTCTTACTGAGCTGAAGGGGGTCTGGCTCCGTTTTACTCGCAAGCTACCATGAAATACGAGGGGAATATTTATTCGACAAGGCAGCCCATGGATCACGAAAGTGGGGCTGAACTTTCCAGCTGCCTCCTCAAATCAGCGGAGACAGGGACGGAGAGAGGGATCCCGCGGACCATAATTTGTTCCTAGTTCGTCGAGAAAAAAATAATCGAATAATCGAGACTCGATGGAGAGCGTCGGGCGATTCGAGTTCAGCAGGAAGGAGCTGATAGGACACGGGGCATTCGCCGTGGTGTTCAAGGGCAGACATCGCGAGGTGAGGACACATTTTCATGAAGAAGTCACAATCACATCAAGCTTTGTTTACTTGTTTACTTTGTCTACGGAGTGTAAACACACTTGGTCTCGGAACTGCGCCGTGCCACCTTAAAAACGGGCCTGGCCACCTCACACGGGCTCGATGCTTGTGGCTGCAGTGTTTTGGGTTGTTTGTTTTATTTTTCCTCACGTTTGTTATTAAAGTTGTACATGTTTAAGAGGTTTTATGTGTGTGTCACTGCCGTTTCCTTTGTTGTCATGTTATAAACCACTGAGGGTTCACAGCCCACATGAAGAGACACTGATGGAGATATCAGTTTTTTTAACACGCGTACAAGGATTTTGTTTGAATTATTTAATCGATTAAATTACGATGCATTTGACTGTCGTACTTTAGTTTAACCCTATGTTGGGCAATGTCACAATGTTAGTATTTTTAATATCCCAAACATGTCCGGGCATGACCCATCTGAAGCAGCTCAGCGACCCTTTAAATGTGAAAAAAACTTGAATTAACTGTTTTGATCACAGAAATATGACTGGGAGGTTGCCATAAAATGCATAAACAAGAAGAACTTGGCCAAATCCCAGACGCTCTTGGGAAAGGAGATAAAGATTTTAAAGGTAAGACCACCAAGTTTTGTGGAAAGGAAGAGTAAGATTGTTTTAAAATACGTGAAACTGACGTTTAAATATTTTCTCCCAAGGAACTGAAGCACGAAAACATAGTCGCGTTGCATGATTTCCAGGTGAGGAAAACGTACATTCAGATCCTCCGATTAATGGAGGTTAATTGCCTGCAGTATTCACCCCAGTGTTGTTATTCTCACCTGCACAGCTGATTGGTAGATCACGGTCACGTGGTCTTGTGTTGACGTTACACTGTGCTCGTCGTAACTGGTTGATCTACAAATGAACAGAATTAGGAGAGCAGTAATACTATGCATGTCAGCTTTGTGTGTGACTCTTGAATGTATACATGCAGAGTAGTGGACAAAATGTTTTCTGTAACTTGCAGCCTTCCAAATAAATACACGACTCATGGTGGCTGCTTAACATTTTTCTATGGAGAAAATTATTGCTTCTAAAAAACAAACCCAACCATATATGTGCTCCGGGACTATCTCGCTCCTGCGTCAATTTCAGGAACTTCTTTGATGTTGTATTATGTTCCTTTTCATTCATTAATGTCACTGAGAGAAGGAAGTGTGTGCAGCAGTGCAGACTCCCCAGTCATGTTGAGGCTGCGTGACACAGCTTTTGAGACAAATTCATCTGTAGCACATCTCATTAATAGTAACACCACTTTCTGCTCTGATTTGTGTTTCATGCACCGTAATTACACAATCAGTCAAACATTTGGACACACCTTCTCTGTTGATTTTTATTATTTTCAAAATAAAAAAAACAGGGAAGATGCCAAACCAATGAGGAAAAATCATGTTATTATGCTCCAATAAACAAATATAAATATGTTTCTCCATCAGTCCTGAAGACATTCACACACATTCTGAGCAATTCTGAAGTGAACTAAAGTTCTGAAATACAACTGTTTGTTGAGGGTAAAAGCGTGTGTTTTGAGAATGAATTCATATATAAGATAACACCTTTACCAAATGATATTTGTCTTATAAACAAACTAAAGCATAATCCATTAGATTAAAGTGTCTTTTTTTTTTTTTTTTTTTTTTACACTATTAAGATCATGCACTTAGTCAGGTGTGTCCAAACATTTGACTGGTAGTGTAAATGTTGATTAATGGAAGTTTAACTTGCTTTTAGCCTGAGGGGAAAACATACATGATTGGCTCAGTTTCAGAGAGAGTATAAATGTACAGTGGGGAAAATAAGTATTTAATCAGTCACCAATTGTGCAAGTTCTCCCACTTAAAAAGATGAGAGAGGCCGGTAATTGACATTATAGGTAGACCTCAACTATGAGAGACAAAATGTGAAAAAAAATTGAGAAAATCATTTTGTCTGACTTTTAAAGAATTTATTTGCAAATAATGGTGGAAAATAAGTATTTGGTCAATAACAAAAGTTCATCTCAATACTTTGTTGTATATCCTCTGTTGGCAATGACAGAGGTCAAACGTTTTCTGTAAGTCTTCACAAGGTTGGCACACACTGTTGCTGGTATGTTGGCCCATTCCTCTATGCAGATCTCCTCTAGAGCAGTGATGTTTTGGGGCTGTCGGCGGGCAACACGGACTTTTAACTCCCTCCAAAGGTTTTCGATGGGGTTGAGATCGGGAGACTGGTTAGGCCACTCCAGGACTTTGAAATGTTTCTTACGAAGCCACTCCTTTGTTGCCCTGGCAGTGTGCTTGGGATCATTGTCATGCTGAAAGACCCAGCCACGTTTCATCTTCATTGCCCTTGCTGATGGAAGGAGGTTTGCACCCAAAATCTCACAATACATGGCCCCATTCATTATTTCGTGTACACGGACCAGTCGTCCTGGTCCCTTTGCAGAGAAACAGCCCCAAAGCATGATGTTGCCACCCCCATGCTTCACAGTTGGTATGGTGTTCTTTGGATGCAACTCAGCATTCACTGTCCTCCAAACACGACGAGTTGTGTTTTTACCAAATAGTTCTACTTTGGTTTCATCTGACCATATAACATTCTCCCAATACTCTTCTGGAACATCCAAATGCTCTCTAGCAAACTTCAGACGTGCCTGGATATGGACTGGCTTAAGCAGGGGGACACGTCTGGCACTGCAAGATCTGAGTCCCTGGCGTCATAGTGTGTTGCTGATGGTAGCCTTTGTAACGTTGGTCCCAGCTTTCTGCAGGTCATTCACTAGATCCCCCCTTGTGGTTCTGGGATTTTTCCTCACCGTTCTTGTGATCATTTTGACCCCACGGGCTGAGATCTTGCGTGGAGCCCCAGATTGAGGGAGATTAGTAGTGGTCTTGTAGGTCTTCCATTTTCTGATTATTGCTCCCACAGTAGATTTCTTTACACCAAGCTGCTTGCCTATTGCAGATTCAGTCTTCCCAGCCTGGTGCAGGTCTACAATTCGGTTTCTGGTGTCCTCCGACAGCTCTTTCGTCTTCTCCATAGTGGAGTTTGGAGTGTGACTGTTTGAGGTTGTGGGCAGTTTCCACCATTATTTGCAAATAAATTCTTTAAAAGTCAGACAAAATGATTTTCTCAATTTTTTTTTCACATTTTGTCTCTCATAGTTGAGGTCTACCTATGATGTCAATTACAGGCCTCTCTCATCTTTTTAAGTGGGAGAACTTGCACAATTGGTGACTGACTAAATACTTATTTTCCCCACTGTATATGAGAGATTGCAAACTGTGTTGTATGTCCTGTTGGACATATTATTTGTTCTCAGGCAGAGAGACACTACATTTACATTTACATTTATGGCATTTGGCAGACGCCCTTATCCAGAGCGACTTACATTTTTATCTCATTTTTTATACAAGTGAGCAATTGAGGGTTAAGGGCCTTGCTCAGGGGCACCTCAGTCATGGCCTCAGGTCTGGGGATCGAACCTGCGACCCTCTGGTCACAAGACCAGTTCCCTAACCACCAGGCCATGACTGTCCTAGTGGTCAATAAGTCCATTCCTGGAGATCTGCTATCCTGCTGAGTTTAGTTCCAACACACCTGGCTCCATTATTTAGATGCTACTAACGGCCTCGATTACCTAGATCAGGTGTGTTAGACTAAAGCTTGGACTAAACTCTGCAGGGATCTAGATTTCATGAAAAAAAACAGACATTTGATATATAGTCGTTGCCACACTTGTACTCTCTCACAGTAGCTGCTCTGTTTCACAACTCCATCAGCAAGATTTGAGTGTTACATGATCAAAAATTGTAGAGACACGTATGGGAAAAGATGAAAGATGCTACCACTCTTAAATATGGCCATCTGGGCATCTTACTGTGTTGTACATAAAGACAAACAACACTGAATGTTGGTCTATGTGTGTTGCTTGTCGTGGCAACAATTTAATGCCCCAACAACCTCAGTAGGACACATCTAAAAGGGAAAATACTTGTGTACGATATTATGTTTGTCATATTAAGAGTACATAGCTATATTAAGAGTTTGTGGTCTTTTTGTTAAGTCTGTAGTAATATAATTTCTTATCATTGATGTCTTGCTGTCTTTATTAGCGACATGGTCTTATCTGCCAGGCAGCTCACACCCACTAGGACATGCGAAAGGCGTGTGTGACTGAGCTAACAGTTTCCCCCTAGCTGAGCTACTTTCAACAGTGTCACCTTAAACTTTTAGCCATCATCAAAGAGGTTTAGATCTGTAATGATCACCACAGACAGGCATTAAGGTCTGGGCCTAGGCTAGAGACATGTCTAATCCCACAACAAGAGGCACAAAGCTTTCTAGTTTATTCCTGCCTGGCCTCTATCTCCACCTCAGAGGACAGAAAAACTCTTGCTGAGTCTGTGGACCCGCCCCCCTTTATTTATCAGTCCATCCAGCTAGAGGCAAGAAGGTTTATCTGTTGCTAGGTGGTATAAGTAAGGCGATAGACCTATATCAACCCCCTAGACCTCACCCAGGTTTTTGGGGGGGTTTGGTGAGCTGTTATCAATCATGACCAACCATATTTAGCTTCTCACTGGTTTTAATATCCACCTTGTCAAGCCCAGAGATATTAATGATCTCATCACGGTTTGTTTTGTATTTTTTATAATCTGTACACTAAGCTCTATAAGAAAATTAGCATTGTGTGACCAGTCTACTTTTCTAGCCTGATTGATGCACACTAAATTAGTCCTAAATTCCTTTTTACCTCAGTCACAAAACCGACGTCATGTTTAAGCACTGCTGCTTATACCCTAGTCCCCAATCCAACCAAATCATCTAAAAAGGTTTTTAGAACATTGTCAAATGGAATCGTTAGTATTGTTCATCAGAGGTTCAACGGGCAATTTATCCTACAGAGTCTTCTGAGGAGTCAAGAAGACCCTGCAAATCTTAACAATAATAACAATAATACACTGACCTCCAATGTTCCATTCTTAGCAAAGATAATTTCAAAAGTGCTTTCAATTATCTTTTCAATTACTTTAATACTAATGAATTGGTTGAGACATTTCTGTTTGGCTTCAAAGCTCATAACAGTACAGAAACTGTACTAATCAAAGTCTTAAACGATCTTATGCTGAATCATTATTCCTGTAACATATCTGTTCTGGGTCTCCTTGAACGTGATTGCATTTGACACAGTGGACCATTGTATATTGCTAAACCATCTTAATGGCTGGACTGTGTTAACTGCTCTTGTCCTGAACTGGCCTCATTCTTATCTAACCAGATCTCAAGTACTATGTCAGATCTCAGTACTCAGTACTGTGGGTGACCACAGATCTAAATGCTGTGTGCTTTTCTACGGTGTCCCTCAGGGCTCAATGTTGGCACTAGCACTATTTAATCTCTATATGCTTCACTTGGCCAAAGTCATCAGTAAATATAATATACGGCACACAATTATATACGTCCCTGGCCAGCAATCTCCAGGGTCAAATCAACTTAATTTTTAAATTGCCTGGAAGACATGAAGTCCTGGATGGGTCACAATTTGCAACTCGATGGCAAAATTGAATGAATCACCAGAATGGTCACGAGTGCATCTGCAGTAGTTGCATGTCTGGACTCTCCATCAGTTAAGCCCCACTACCATATCAGAAGGTTAGACATCACACTCAACTGTGACTTCAGCTTTAATGCGTTCGATCCTCTGTCCAATGTGAAGATCAGAAGAATCCTCACAGCGACAGTGGGAAAAACACACGTTTGTATCATTACACGTGAACTGCTAAGCTGCTATGGAGGGTCCAGAAGGCAGCGGCTACAGGCCTGGTGTGTCCACGAGTCGTGTCCACACCAGTCCTTGAAAAGCTGACATGACCCGTGTCGTTTCCTTCTGCTGACCTTACATGGTCTTTCACCTCTTTGGCTCAGCAGTCTGACTCCCAGGATAGGGCCTTCCTATTGGCTAGAAACATGCTGCTCCAATCACAGAACACCAAAGCTACATTCAGCTGTCATGACTCCAAACTCTGAAATTCTGGAACACATAAACTCATTCAAGAAGAGAGAGCGCATAATTGCATAAGGCCATTAATTAGATCGCTCTGCTTTAAAAAAAATTCTAGTTTTCGCTGCACTTTCATTTAATTTCCTGATGAACTGTGCAATATCAGTTGTTTCAGCTTGCATGTTTCTTTTATCTTTTTATGAATCTTTTATTGTCTGTAAAGCACATTGTAAACTGTAGTGCGAAATAGGTACAATGCATTATTATTTTTTTATGTGGACAAATCTGGATTAATTAAAAAAAAACATGAACACTATTATTTTTACTTTCTGAATTGGAGCTAAAGAACAGCAGTGGTTGGCTCACAGGTTGGTCCTCTATGGATCCTCTCATGACCTTCTGGTCAGTGTAGATAGGCCATATGTTAGGCCAGCTGTGTCTGTGCCCCATCAAGATGCATTAGCATCGGAGCCTTGAACACTTGGCATATGCTCCTTTTAATGTGGAAACTGTTCTCATCCTGCTTTCTACAGTCACCCTTGCATATGCAAGCATGTGTGTGGTTTCAAATGTGATTGGTGATAAGTGGATATTTTGCTTTTTTCTTTTTATGTGAACAAATGTTTATCCCTCACTTTTTCTAGGAGACCGCAAGCTCCGTGTATTTGGTGATGGAGGTAAGGGTGGTGTCTTCCTTCCGTGTTTGTGTTTGGTGCCTCTTAGCCTAGACACATTTCTGCACACCCCTCTAGCCAAAACAACCCTGCTGTGCATGGCAGTCGGCTGTTTCTAAAAAAAAAGGGAAGATTAAACTAGTGTGTCTGAAATGCTTGATTATTCTTGACTTTTAGCTCTTCATTCAGCCAAACGCATCATCGGGACTCACTGCCTGAGCAGTTCATTAAAAAATCAAAATGGTGATTGTTGTGTGGGTGGTGATCAGGGCTTCACAAATGAAGTGCAGAATAATCTCAGTGTAGCCCCCTGCTTTAATACACATCTGAATACCTGATTCCCTCTATTAATAATTGAGACTTGTTTATTCTGCTGTGGAGGCCCAGTCTCTCTGTCATCTGTGTTTAGAGAGTAATGCTGCTTGTTACATTTTCTTTTGACCATCAACAGTATTGTAACGGAGGAGACCTGGCTGACTACCTGCACTGTAAGTGTATATTCACATTATCTGTGTTTTACTCCTGACTTTCCAAGCTGGCTTCTTCCCAGGCCGCCTTTACGGCATCGAATGTTTAGTTGCAAGACGTAGATATGACAGTGACATAATCAAGAATCATAAGATCAAAAATCTTCTGTTTTGAAGAAAATGGCTCTTTCTCTGACTCCCTATAAAAGGTCCAGCAGTTCAAATGGATCTTGATCTTTTATGATCAGTTACATTAACCAAAGTGCTGTTGGATATTTTGAAGTCATATCTGAAAACACCAGACAAACATTTCCTCTAGTTTATAGATGACGGGAATGATATTTTAGATGTATTTAACACAGCAGGCCTCAGGAAGTCAAGCTAGGAGTGGTGTGTGTCTTGTTTATAGCTGCAGACTGCAGGAAGTGCCCTGTGCAGACCTAGCTTGCATCTAGAGGAGGCATGAAGTCCGGAATCACATTAGATCCAGAAGGATCAGAGCAGGGTCTGCTGCACTATAGATCTCCTCCAGAAGGATCAGAGCAGGGTCTGCTGCGCTAGAGATCTCCTCCAGAAGGATCAGAGCAGGGTCTGCTGCACTATAGATCTCCTCCAGAAGGTTCAGAGCAGGGTCTGCTGCACTATAGATCTCCTCCAGAAGGTTCAGAGCAGGGTCTCCTTCACTAGAGATCTCCTCCAGAAGGATCAGAGCAGGGTCTGCTGCACTATAGATCTCCTCCAGAAGGATCAGAGCAGGGTCTTCTTCACTAGAGATCTCCTCCAGGAGGAACTAGAGAGACACAGAAGGGGGAGCTTGTGACAGACTGAAACTGGCCGTTTTTTGCATGCAGCACCAGAAGCCAGCTGCCGTTAACTAACTTTATGCTGACGCGGGGGTCTGCGTGTTTGTTTGGGGTTAGCTGTGTGTGTGTATTGTGGGATGGTGAAATGGTACTGTATGAAACGGCTGTGTGAGGTCGGCGGTAACAACGTATACACCCTCCCCCCCTCCGCAGCCAAGGGCTCGCTAAGCGAGGACACCATCCGGGTGTTCCTGCAGCAGATAGCAGGTGCTATGAGAGTCCTGCAGGCTAAAGGCATCATCCACAGGGACCTGAAACCCCAGAACATCCTGCTGTCTCACCCGGCTGGCCGCAAGTCCCAGTCCAACACCACCTGCATCAAAATAGGTAGGGGGGGGGGGGGGGTTGTTGTGGGTGGGGGAGGGGTGTTTATATGTTTGTTTTACTGTAAATGGCTTCATTTATATAGATTGCACAAAGGTTGAGGTAGGAAATTTAGTCCTATGATATCTTTTTTTTTTTAAACTAATAAATAATTAAGAAATAGCTGCCCTAAAGAGTGCTTTCTATGAGTATTTAAATGTATTTACAAATGCGTTTATTTTATAAATGTGTATTAACATCTGCCCTTTGGTAAAAGCTGGGATACTTGTGAAAGGCCAGATAATAGACGAGGTCACTAATGGTCGACACTATACACGGGCTATAAAACTCTGGTACCAGATCATCTGACCTTGCCGTACAGTAGTGGTGCCAGTTGTTGTGGATTGTAGTTCATTGTAAAATGGATGGGCATCTTTCAGGTGTAGTGTAAGTTTATTAAATAAGTTACCACTGTTATTTACTATTCAGTTGCTACTGATTGACTTTCATGGCAGTTTTCTAACTGGTAAACGGAGGTCCCTTTAACATATACCTGAAGGTGCAGTGTGACCCTCTATCCTCTGTGGCCTGATCAGTCAGTCACTGTGAAAGCGTGCTCACCATGGCAACATATGCCCCTCCCTCCACTGTGTACTCACCGCCATTTTGGGTTTTCCCTCTCAGCTGACTTTGGCTTTGCGCGACACCTCCAGAACAACATGATGGCCGCCACGCTCTGCGGCTCCCCCATGTACATGGCGAGTATTTTCACATCGCTTCCTTTGAGCTGTGTTTCCCGGTCGAGTCCTCCGAGACGCGCACACACACACACACACACACACCCGTCAGTCTTCAGTTCCAGATAACAGCACAGCACTGCTTGTATTTGAATGTGGTAGGGACTGGGATCGAGACAAAATGGGTGGGGTAGGGGGCGTGTGTTTTGTGTTTTATGTACATGGAGACACTGAAATGTTGATTCCTTTCCCATCACAGGCACCCGAGGTCATAATGTCACAAACCTACGATGCCAAGGCCGACCTATGGAGTATAGGAACCATTGTCTTTCAGTGTCTGACCGGGAAGGCCCCATTCCAGGTGTGTGTCATTCTTGGGATCCTGCTCTCAGATAGAAACCTCACACTCGCACACTTGCCCAGAAGATAACAAACGAGGTTGTGTTTGATTGCTGTGTTGGTTTGGCTGTACGATGTGCGATTGGCTCCCGCTCTGTGATTTTGTCACCATACGCTGTTGGTAGTGTGTCACGTTCAAACCCGAGCTGTGCCATAGCAACGTGGAGGTGGAGACTAACTATGCGGTCATTTCCTCCAACCGAGACAGCAATGGTGATGTTTGTAGTGATGAAGATGTTAATGGTGATTATCACCATGGTTGTAATAGAAGTAAATGTAAATGCTAATTTCTGTGATGGGGCTTATGATTTCAAATTAGTTATGTTTCTAATAGCTGAGATCACGCTAGGTGTTTGTGACATTTATGCTTATGTTGTCTGTAGGCGAGCAGTCCTCAAGACCTCCGCTTGTTTTATGAGAAAAATAAAAACCTCAGTCCGAAGTAAGTGCACTAGGCCGTGCGTTGGCCCCTCCCTCCCTCCGTCCCTCCCTCCCTCCCTCCTCACAGCCCATGTTCACGCCGTCCTCTGTGCTTACAGCATTCCCCGCGAGACCTCCGGCCACCTCAGGCACCTGCTGCTGGGCCTGCTGCAGAGGAATCACAAGGACCGCATGGACTTTGGTCAGTGCAGCTGTAGTCGGTATAAAACCGTCCCGCCTCACTGCTACACAGACAGGATGGTGTGAATCTGTCCCGCCTCACTGTTACACAGACAGGACGCTGTGAAACTGTCCCGCCTCACTGTTACACAGACAGGACGCTGTGAAACTGTCCCGCCTCACTGTTACACAGACAGGACGCTGTGAAACTGTCCCGCCTCACTGCTACACAGACAGGATGGTGTGAATCTGTCCCGCCTCACTGTTACACAGACAGGACGCTGTGAAACTGTCCCGCCTCACTGTTACACAGACAGGACGCTGTGAAACTGTCCCGCCTCACTGTTACACAGACAGGACGCTGTGAAACTGTCCCGCCTCACTGCTACACAGACAGGATGGTGTGAATCTGTCCCGCCTCACTGTTACACAGACAGGACGCTGTGAAACTGTCCCGCCTCACTGTTACACAGACAGGACGCTGTGAAACTGTCCCGCCTCACTGCTACACAGACAGGACGGTGTGAAACTGTCCCGCCTCACTGCTACACAGACAGGACGGTGTGAAACTGTCCCGCCTCACTGCTACACAGACAGGACGGTGTGAATCTGTCACGCCTCACTGCTACACAGACAGGACGGTGTGAAACTGTCCCGCCTCACTGCTACACAGACAGGACGGTGTGAAACTGTCCCGCCTCACTGCTACACAGACAGGACGGTGTGAAACTGTCCCGCCTCACTGCTACACAGACAGGACGGTGTGAAACTGTCCCGCCTCACTGCTACACAGACAGGACGGTGTAAAACAGTCCCGCCTCACTGCTACACAGACAGGACGGTGTGAAACTGTCCCGCCTCACTGTTACACAGACAGGACGGTGTGAAACTGTCCCGCCTCACTGCTACACAGACAGGACGGTGTAAAACAGTCCCGCCTCACTGCTACACAGACAGGACGGTGTGAAACTGTCCCGCCTCACTGCTACACAGACAGGACGGTGTGAAACTGTCCCGCCTCACTGCTACACAGACAGGACGGTGTGAAACTGTCCCGCCTCACTGCTACACAGACAGGACGGTGTGAAACTGTCCCGCCTCACTGTTACACAGACAGGACGGTGTAAAACAGTCCCGCCTCACTGCTACACAGACAGGACGGTGTGAAACAGTCCTGCCTCACTGTTACACAGACAGGACGGTGTAAAACAGTCCCGCCTCACTGCTACACAGACAGGACGGTGTGAAACAGTCCCGCCTCACTGTTACACAGACAGGACGGTGTGAAACTGTCCCGCCTCACTGCTACACAGACAGGACGGTGTGAAACAGTCCCGCCTCACTGCTACACAGACAGGACGGTGTGAAACTGTCCCGCCTCACTGCTACACAGACAGGATGGTGTGAATCTGTCCCGCCTCACTGTTACACAGACAGGACGCTGTGAAACTGTCCCGCCTCACTGTTACACAGACAGGACGCTGTGAAACTGTCCCGCCTCACTGTTACACAGACAGGACGCTGTGAAACTGTCCCGCCTCACTGCTACACAGACAGGATGGTGTGAATCTGTCCCGCCTCACTGTTACACAGACAGGACGCTGTGAAACTGTCCCGCCTCACTGTTACACAGACAGGACGCTGTGAAACTGTCCCGCCTCACTGCTACACAGACAGGACGGTGTGAAACTGTCCCGCCTCACTGCTACACAGACAGGACGGTGTGAAACTGTCCCGCCTCACTGCTACACAGACAGGACGGTGTGAATCTGTCACGCCTCACTGCTACACAGACAGGACGGTGTGAAACTGTCCCGCCTCACTGCTACACAGACAGGACGGTGTGAAACTGTCCCGCCTCACTGCTACACAGACAGGACGGTGTGAAACTGTCCCGCCTCACTGCTACACAGACAGGACGGTGTGAAACTGTCCCGCCTCACTGCTACACAGACAGGACGGTGTAAAACAGTCCCGCCTCACTGCTACACAGACAGGACGGTGTGAAACTGTCCCGCCTCACTGTTACACAGACAGGACGGTGTGAAACTGTCCCGCCTCACTGCTACACAGACAGGACGGTGTAAAACAGTCCCGCCTCACTGCTACACAGACAGGACGGTGTGAAACTGTCCCGCCTCACTGCTACACAGACAGGACGGTGTGAAACTGTCCCGCCTCACTGCTACACAGACAGGACGGTGTGAAACTGTCCCGCCTCACTGCTACACAGACAGGACGGTGTGAAACTGTCCCGCCTCACTGTTACACAGACAGGACGGTGTAAAACAGTCCCGCCTCACTGCTACACAGACAGGACGGTGTGAAACAGTCCTGCCTCACTGTTACACAGACAGGACGGTGTAAAACAGTCCCGCCTCACTGCTACACAGACAGGACGGTGTGAAACAGTCCCGCCTCACTGTTACACAGACAGGACGGTGTGAAACTGTCCCGCCTCACTGCTACACAGACAGGACGGTGTGAAACAGTCCCGCCTCACTGCTACACAGACAGGACGGTGTGAAACTGTCCCGCCTCACTGCTACACAGACAGGACGGTGTGAAACTGTCCCGCCTCACTGCTACACAGACAGGATGGTGTGAAACTGTCCCGCCTCACTGCTACACAGACAGGACTGTGTGAAACAGTCCCGCCTCACTGTTACACAGACAGGACTGTGTGAAACAGTCCCGCCTCACTGTTACACAGACAGGACGGTGTAAAACAGTCCCGCCTCACTGCTACACAGACAGGACGGTGTAAAACAGTCCCGCCTCACTGCTACACAGACAGGACAGTGTAAAACCATCCATTGCAAACATTTTTGTTTTTCTGCTCATTTCTGAAGTTTTTGCGGTAGGGGCTGTCCTCAGATTCCTTTACAACTTTGTTTTGTTTGCAGGACTGTGTGTGATTGTGTGCACGTCATGTTCTAATCTTAAACTCTCCTCGTATTTTTAGATGAGTTTTTCAGACACCCTTTCCTAGAGGCGAGCGCCACCATGAAGAAATGTGAGATTCTCTCCTGTCTACACAAATCTTAGATTTGGAAATATGAGATTTGATATTTTCAATTAGTATATGCCTTCAGTACGCTGGATAGATCATTTCATGCTTAGTTAATTTTTTTGTTTCTGATGACCAGTGGTTTGTTTTTCCATCTGCCTTACATGTGGTGTTAATGGTGTGTGTGTGTGTGTGTGTGTGTGTGTGTGTGTGTGTGTGTGTGTGTGTGTGTGTGTGTGTCTTCAGCGGTGCCAGTGACTCTGACGTGTTTACCTGGTTCGGCGTCAGCGAGCTCGTGTAGCAGTTCCTCCACCTCCCACCTTGCGTCTCCTCCTGTAAGTGTGTGTGTGTGTGCCCACCCACCTGTGTGTGTGTTCCTGCGTGTGCAGCCCTGTGTGTGTTTGCACACGTGTAGATGTGTTCAGTGCAGCTGGTCTGCTTCTTAAGCTTCTGACCCTGCTCCATTCAGCACCATTAGCTTGGTAAACACACACACACACACACACACACACACACACAGAGTTAATGTTTCACACCGGACCCCCTGGCAAAGGTATAGGTAGGTGCCTGTACTCTCAGCAACGGAAAATGTTTTATGTTCAAACCCGAGAATGTTCAGTACACAACTGAATTTGATTGTGCCATTGTTATTGTACCGAGTTATTTTAAACTAAATTATTGTCAAAAAACAAACAGTAATCTTTATGTAGCCAAATTCACATAGCCCATCTAACTCCCTCTCCAACATCAGCAGTCCCTCGGTGAGATCCAGCAGACCCGAGCAAAAGTGACGACGTCACCCACCCAGGACTCGCCCCAGGACTCAGGGGCAGGAGGTGTTTGCAGCAGCAGCAGTAAAAACTCCTCCTGCGACACGGACGACTTCGTCATGGTCCCGCCTCATTTTCCCAGTAAGCCTCTCTGGTCCTCGTCTAAACCTCATGGAGACGATCATGCCAACGTCACATTCAGTCAAAGGAGGGAGTGTCTCTCCTGCTCTCTCTTGCTCTCTCTCTTGGTCTCTCTTCCTCTCTCTCCTGCTCTCTCTCTTGCTCTCTCTCTCTCCTGTTCTCTCACGCTTTCTCTCACTCTTGTCAGGTGAGCACGCATCTGAGGTGGCTTCAGGGAAGGTTCTTCAGGATAGTCTGATGTACAGTGGGTGAGAAACTCTCTTTATCTCTCCACAGAAGCTCAACAGAGGATCAGTTACTGACTTTGTTGGTTAAACAAAACCCCACACGGTCTCATCCTCATCCAGTGTCCCCTCACACACACCCGAGTCACCCGAGTCTGTGAGAAGCAGCGTTCTGGTGCTGGGGGGGGTCAATAACAGCATTTGTCTCCGCAATAGGTGTTCGTTCCTGGTGTCTGGAGGTCAGACCAAGAGCCCGCCACGCTCGCCGTCCTGCAGTGGCTGTGCGGGACCAGCTGCAGGGTAATAGCCTGGTGGGGGATGCATGAGGGGCGTGTCCACGTGGATGAATGACACCGTGGTGCCGCAAACCATTGGTCGGTTGTTTCTGACCAATGGGATCATTATTGCTGAGTAAAACATCTAGGATTGTGAATTTGGTTTCTTTTCATATTCATATATATTAATATAAATGTTTGTTGTGCATTGTCCAAATTGTAGACTAGTAATTGACATGTACTACAATACAAAACACTCACGGCACCATTCACTGCTGTAATACAGGGTTAAGTTCCTAGAAAGGCATTTTACATTTTATCTTTTATGTCTTCTATCTTTAGATTTTATATTATTATAACGATATAAATTGTGCTTTTCATCAGCACCAGATGCAGACACAGGAAATACTGTTTCTATTCAAGAGCTTTGAGCTGATTTAGAGAAAGTTTGAGCTGTCCCAGAGATCCAGAGTACTGGGGCAGCAGCGATGGGTGACCCGTGGTCCCTTGAGGAGACTCTATAGTGTTATTGTCTGGATCTCGCAGCAGGAATAACATGGCGCTTCTGCAGTGAGCCCGTAAAAACAAACTGGCGTGCGACTCGCTTTGTGTGCGCTGATGTCAGCAACGAGCAACTTTTGCTTTGTTAACTCTGAGAGAAGAAGTGCAGTCTCAGCACCGACCGGCCGGATATGCGGACGGTTCTCCCTAATAGTGCTCGAAAACTCCATCAGCAAATAGAATATGCAGCATCTAAATGTGTGAAAGAAAGAAAGACAACGATGGCCTCGAACCCATTAAGGTTTCTCTGAGGAGTGTGAAGACTTTCTGGGTCAGTGGACATGTGATGTTCATAATTGTTCTGAAGTTAACGTTGGAAATGTGTTTGAGAAGCGATCATCGGGAGAGCAGAAATGTTCCAGCCGTAAACACACGGTTGAGAGCCGGACGCTGCTCTGAGATCAGCCCTTAGTCCCTGTAAGAGGAGCTTTGACCTCTGACTGCTTCCTCTAATTAACGAGGTTTTGGGTGTATGTTCTGCCCTTGAGTCTTGTTTTTGGAAACGTTGGGTGTTTTGTGTTTGCGTCTGTCCTAACGCTGTTTACCCCTCGTGTCCTTACACCCCCGGCAGGACTGCAGAATACTCCGCGAGTAACTATGGCAACTACGGTCAGTCTGTACCCATTCCAGTGCCCACACAAATTCACAACTACCAGCGCATGGAGCAGAATCTTCACTCTCCGCGCCAGGACGGTTCCCCGCGGTTAGCGCACACACACACACACACACACACACACACGTACGTTGACTTGCTAAATTCACCAAGTTGACTTACACCTAGACTCAATTTTAACATCACTAACCAAAAAGCCTTTCTTTAGGCTAGTTTAGTTTTAAAATAAAAGCTAGATTGTATTTTTAGGGAAAGTAAGTGCCCTGGGGGGTGTCATATTTTCTTATGTTCCTCCCATCATAATGGCGAAATTGTCTCTGTAGAAAGAGTTTAATTTGTACCCTTCACATATTATTGCAAGCTTACCGATTATGTCATACCAAAGGACATTATATCATGTAATGTGTCACATTCTGCGTTTGAGCATACATTTATGGTATATGTTCCCATGTTCTAAAGTGTGTGTGTGTGTGTGCGCGTGTGTGTGCAGGTGCACCCCTACACATCGCTGCAGCAGTGTCAGTCCTCTGGCCCCTGGGAGGAGCGGCCCCCCCTCCCCACATGCTGGTTGTGGGGCCCTGCAGTCCCACAGACTGTCTGTAGGGGGCGCCAAGCCCTTCCAGCTTTCCCCCCATGGTGAGCAACTCTTCTTGCTGCCTGTGTGTTTGGAGAAGTGATGTGTAGGCCACGTTTCGTGAAGGAACTCTGCTTTGGTCCGTTTCAAAAAGTGTGCGCCATGCAGCTGGGTGCAGAGATGGGCCGCCGGGCATGCTGGGATACGTGCCCCCTCCCCTTCACCTGCCAACCGGCGCCCTCTGCAGTCTGCAGCTAGTGTGACACCAGGCTGCTCCAGAATGTAGTTCAACACTCTCTGTTATGAGGTCCAGGGGTTCAGGAAGTGTGGCTGTGATGGGAAGATGATGAAGATGAAGATGAAGATCTCCTGTGGGACATTGAATGAGGAGAGAGAGAAGGATGCAATTCCTCCACCCTCGTTTACTACCTGTGGTTTTACATCTCAACCCTACATGTGAACTGTTGTTCTGTGCATGTAACCGCATGCTGATCTATTGACTGGTTTTCTCCGTTTATTACGTAATAACACTCGTGCCCAGCACATCGGATTAATCCGTCGCCGTTCTTGCCGGCTTTGTTTCGAGTGTCGTGCTGAGGCTTGTTTCAGCGTAGCGCTACATCTCTGAGCTCATGCTGTGTTCTCGGTGCATGTTTGCACTGTCATCACCTGATTGGATGTGATGAGTTTATTATATGGAGTCTCTCTGTATTGTAAACAGGAGATCTTCCCGGGGCCCCGTTGTGGCGTGCTCTGATCTGTCCCGTCTGTGCTCCGTCTCACGTACATCTCACCCCATGTCTTCATCTCCTCTCCATCTGCTGCAGCTCTCCAGTTTCCAGAGGCCAAGTCCCGCCCCCAGCAACCAGGGCTGAGGTCTCGCCTCCACAGCGCCCCCTGTCTGCTGGAGGCTGCCGGCGGCTGCAAGCAGACGATCAGGAAGCAGCACTCGGACCCGGTGTCGGGCCCTCAGGGAGGCATGGTGGCTCTCAGGCCCTTGCACTCCTCTCCCAGACTCAGCGATCTGATCCAGCGGAGGCCCCTGCCCACCATCCTGGGCTCCCCGTCAAGAGTACGGCCCCCTTCTCCGTGCTTGTGTGCCTGGATGTGTGTGAACGTTCGAGCTGAAGCGTGATTCGTTGTACTTCTCTCGCTTTTCCCAGGCGATGCCCCCGTTTGAGTTCCCCAAGCCGCCCAGCTCCCCAAACGTGCTGACCCTCCTGACCCAGCAGGCTCGGGCGGTCCCCTCGGCCGCCGGCAGGCCGTCCCTGGGGGGGGAGGGCGGGCGTCCTGCCTCCAGCCAGCTGGACCAGGCCAGGGCGTTTGGAAGGTGGGACCTGCCGCAGGAGAAAGACGTCTGTTGCTCCGTCTCTTTGTTGTCTCTCGCCCCTGGTCTCTCATCCCAGCATGCACACTGTCGCCCCTTACAGGTCCCAGAGTGCCGGTCGTCTGTCAGATGTGCTGCTGATGGCAGCGTTCGGTGGACAGCTAGGGGACTGTGGCAGCTCGGAGAACCTCCACACTGCCGTAGACATCACAGGTTTACACACACACACACACACACACACACTTAGTGGTAGTGTGTATATACTTTTATGTGAGTTCTAGAGATGTGTGAGCATGGAGCACAGTTTACTGGTTTAACTCAACGAGTCTGTTTCACGGGGTATTCAACTTTACATTCCTGACGTTTCTCTATTTATTGTCCATGTTGATTCTTACCTATTTCTGATTAGCATAGTAGATGTATTTACTTACAAGGTTCAGATATGTAAGATACGTCTACTTACTTATGTAAGTAGGTCGGTGAGAGTGCAGTGTGGATGTACAAGCACACACACACACACACACACACACACACACACACAATGTACAAGCGGTTTATGTACTTTTCCACTGGATGGTGGAGAAATAACGTCATAAAGTGAGCTGCATCTAATAGCAACACGATCCTCTAATTACTGGGTATTTATATGATGCTTACAGAGATGCACAGCGTTCACCCGAGATGTGGTGTTCAGCATGTGGTTTTTGGGACAAAACCAGCAGTGTCCCGTGTTGAATGGGTGTACTAGCATAGGGTGCAGAGTCAGAGGAAATTCTGCTGTTCTTTCTTCTTTATTGTGTTTGTATTTGCAGTAGATAATCACGAGTCCTAAAAACAGTTTCTATTTTTAGACGGCAAAGAGAACAGTCTCTGCAGACACATTAAACAGGTTAGGTGAAGTACTTTTGCGGTAAGGGCTCTCTGTTCTACAGTGCCACCTGGTGGCGGGACCGTGGTTGTGGGCTCGGGCAGTCCAGTGCGAGTGCTGTTCACGGTGGGCTCGCCACCCAGTGGAAGCACCCCACCACTGGCCTCTCGCTCCAGAAAGTTCTCAGGTGAGACCGGGTGCCTTTTTCAGGCCTTTGTTTTCCTGACTGTTCTGGGCGTGATATATTTGTGTAGTGTGTTTGTGTAGGTGTTTTCTCCCCAGAACTGGCCCTGGTGTCAAAGCAGACGCTCCACTCGATTCTCTCTGTTCTCTCTGTTTCAGTGGGCTCTCCAACCTCCATCAGTCCCATAGGATCCCTCACCAGCCGCTACCCCCAGCCAGGCATGTGTTTGGACGCCTACGAGGGTCCTTTGAGTCCCCGCTATGGCCTTTCCGAGCCCATAAACTCCCTAGAGGGCGCCGTGACCTTTGAACCCCCCGAACTTCCTGAAGAGACGCTCATGGAGGTACGTTTGTATCCCAGGCCGATGTCCCGGCTGTTTGTCGGTGGCTGTGCACAGATGCCACAGCAGGGTCCAACGTGTTTGGTCCTCCCGCAGCAGGAGCACACGGAGACGCTACGGCACCTCCGCTTCATGCTGGACTTCGCCCGCTGCATGGTGGAGGTGTCCAGAACCAGGGGCGGAGAGGTGGAGCGGGCGGGGCTCTCCTCCACCTGCTTACACCATCAGAGCGTGGTGGCTGACCAGATCAGCTCCCTGAGCCGAGAATGGAGGTGACCAGAAAAGCCCCCATACACACACACACACACATCACACACATCACACACACACACACACACACACACACACACACACACACACACACACACACACACACACCACACACATGGCATTTACATACATGTGTGTACATACATTGTGTGTGTGTGTGTGTGTGTGTGTGTGTGTGTGTGTGTGTTTCAGCTACGCTGAGCAGCTGGTGCTGTATATGAAAACAGCAGAACTGCTGTCAAGTGCCCTGCACACAGCCATGGAGGGAATCAAACTGGGCAAAGTGTATCCCTCCGCCACTGTCAAACAGGGTAAGGTGTATCCCTCCGCCACTGTCAAACAGGGTAAGGTGTATCCCTCCGCCACTGTCAAACAGGGTAAGGTGTATCCCTCCGCCACTGTCAAACAGGGTAAGGTGTATCCCTCCGCCACTGTCAAACAGGGTAAGGTGTATCCCTCCGCCACTGTCAAACAGGGTAAGGTGTATCCCTCCGCCACTGTCAAACAGGGTAAGGTGTATCCCTCCGCCACTGTCAAACAGGGCAAGGTGTATCCCTCCGCCACTGTCAAACAGGGTAAGGTGTATCCCTCCGCCACTGTCAAACAGGGTAAGGTGTATCCCTCCGCCACTGTCAAACAGGGCAAGGTGTATCCCTCCGCCACTGTCAAACAGGGCAAGGTGTATCCCTCCGCCACTGTCAAACAGGGCAAGGTGTATCCCTCCGCCACTGTCAAACAGGGTAAGGTGTATCCCTCCGCCACTGTCAAACAGGGTAAGGCGTATCCTTCCGCCACTGTAAAACAGCTCAAAAAGAGCACCAGGCACAATGTCCGTTTCACTTGAATGTCTTCAAATCTTCTGATCTCATTAGTACTTTGCAGACATTTACTCATCATCACTTATCCATGTAAACCTGGCCTAAGGCAAGCCTTATCTTAAACGCTGCAGAAATCCACTTGTATTTTGTGAAGATGGCCTTTGGTGCGTGTGTCCCAGTGGTCTGGGGAGTGAATGAGGTGTACCGGCTGCGTATGACGCTTGTTGATGTGTGTGTCCCAGTGGTGCGGAGGCTGAATGAGCTCTACAAGTCGTGTGTGATGGCGTGTCGTTCTCTGAGCGCACGTCTGGAGCACTTCTTCTCCCGCAAGCAACGCCTGATGGACCACATCACCAGAATCACAGCGGAGAGGCTCATCTTCACCCACACCGTACAGATGGTGCGAGGAGACCATCACACACACACACACACACACACACTTACTGATCACAAGTCTCACAGTTATTCTAAGATATTCTATTCCCCCCCCCCCCCCCAAAAAAAAAAACATTTTTTGTATTGTTTTATGTTTGAATGTTGTACCTTCAATAACAGAAGATAGTGACACAATCCTAAAACAATGTATAATTTAAAGAGGTTTAAAAATATGGGCTAAGAAAAGGGACAATGTGCTCTCTCTCTCTCTCTCTCTCTCTCTCTCTCTCTCTCTCTCTCTCTCTGTGTGTGTTTGTGTGTGTGTGTGTGTGTGTGTGTGTGTGTGTGTGTGTGTGTGTGTGTGTGTGTGTGTGTGTGTGTGTGTGTGTGTGTCCTGTGTCCTGTGTCCTGTGTCCTGTGTCCTGTGCCTTGGATGCACTGGGTGGTGCTGTAGGTTCAGGCTGCAGCTCTGGATGAGATGTTCCACCAGGGAGAAGCTTCTGTGCAGCGCTACCACAAGGCCTTACTGCTGATGGAGGGCCTGACCCTGTTGCTGACGGAGCGGGATGACCTCATCAGCGTCGGCAAGTGTGAGTGTCTCCGTGTGCCTGCCCCCCCCCCCCCCCCCCCACACTTCCTGTTTACTAAACACCCACCAGGTAAACACCGCTTTGCCTCATGAAGGTTCTGCTTGGCTCCCCGCAGGTAAGCAGTGCATCGAGCGGCGCCTGGCCGCGCTCCAGGCGGGCGTGTGCGTGTAGAGGCCCCCTGCGTGCCCCCTGCGTGCCCCCCGCTGCCGTAGCCCGGCGTGCCCACATTCCTGCATCCCTCTCGGACCCGCTCTGCTTCCCCTCCGCCCGCCCGGCCCTCTCGTCTCCGGGACCACCTGGGTTTGCAAACTAAGAGGACCCGATTCACCACTGACCTGCGCACCACGGTGGACTGGGACGCGTGCGGTGAAGCCGTGGACCTGCTGCGCATGGAGGCTGGACGTGCGCTCTAGCCCCGCCCCCTCCAGCACCGCACGCCAATCAGACGGGCCCATCCTGTTGCGTAGCCAATGAGCTGCAGGCAGACGCATCAGTTATCCACAACGGGGCGTGTCCAAGCTGACTTCCTCAAAGTCTTGTGTGGATTCGTCTCTCCTGCTATTAACCAATAAGCGGCACTGTGTAAACAAGTTTATTTTCTCATGATGAGTTCATAGGATCTGATTTTACTTTATAATGGGAGAGTGCAATCACAGGCAGTTGACAGAGGGACCCTGTGTCCCCATCAGCAGGTGCATGTAGTCCTGACCTGGAACCATCCTGTAGCAGCACCTACACTAATGTTCAGGACTCCGCCCAGTCCCTTCAGGACTCCGCCCAGTCCCTTCAGGGCAAACTGAAAACCTTTATGGCTGATTATTATTCTTAGGAAAGTTGTCATTTCTGAAGTTACTTTTTTTTAATCATTTTATTTTAATTTTTCCCCCTTTCTGATCTAAGTTTCCTGTTTGAAGAAGGTTTGTTCACTGGAAGAATGGACCACAAGTGAAGACCTTGAAGGTGGTTGCTGTTGAAGTAGCTGGATGTTTGAGTAAAACCTACTTGAAGGTTGCAACCAGCCTGGGACTCCTAGACACTCTAGTGATTTGCCAATTACCTTGAAACCACACAAGCACACAAGTGCTTTCTTTAAGAAGTCTTTTAGTTTGTATAACCAGTGAGGCCGTGTGTAGCACTTTAGTGAATGTTGACCAAGCTAATAAGAGATTGTACAATGTGTTTGTCTTCAAATCATAAAGGCACATGGATGTCAAAGATATTTGGACATCTCTTGATTACCAGTTTTTAATTTTTTTTGTTTATCTTGGTTTTTCTTTAGCTTATTCACTCGTGTTGTGTTTGGCAATCATTTAATTGAATGGATGACGTAGCTTGGCGCATGTGTGAATGGGACCAGGCCCAGGTTACAGACTGCAAATTCCCAGTAGAGTTTTGGTTATTTGAAACTGTCATTGTGGGTGTGTGTTTATTTTGTGGTTTTAGCTGTTATGTGATGATCTGGGTCAAACGAATGATGACCCATGTTGTGCAGTGTGCTTGGGCGCCTTATTTTCCCTGTTTTTCTGTACAGAGTGTGGTGATTGCTTTCTGATGGTGGATCTCCACGGAGATTCCTTTTTGGTTAGGGCTCTAGAGTTTCACAGACATGCACACAGGAGAGCTCATTCTGACTTTTTCCACGCCTAATCACGTTTTAGTCTGGTTGTTTGACAGACCTACCCATCTCTCTGTAGCTATAGCCGGCTATATACTACATGCATACGTTACGGAAAATTATATCTTGGCAAGCGAAAACGTCTTGCATCAAGTGTAAATATCTGCAACAATTTCTAAATTGGAAAGGTTAGATTTTTACATGAGATTTAAAATGTGTTCACTTGCTGAGATATACATTTGTGTGATGAATGTAGACTGTCCATAACCAGTAACTGGTAACTGACTGGCAGGTCTTTGCCTAATACCTTCCTTATGTTTACTGCTCTGTATGGGGGCTTCTCAGTACTGTACGGTAGGGAGAAACTCAGACAGGTGGAATGTGTAATACAACTTAGTGTTTGTTTTTAAGCGTCTAGTGAGTAATTTTAAACTTGAGATATAATGATGTGTGCAGTCTTTTGAGTGGTTGTGTGTGAGACAGGTTTAAGCTATTTAAAATGTTTAAAAATGTGCCTTTCAAAAAAAAAAAAGCATAAATTGAAACACTGAACGTTTGTTTGTTTGGGAGGGGGGGTAGTATTTACTAGTCTTGTGGGTTGATGCCTGTATTTTGATGTTTGATCATATTTGACTGAGTTGAGATTAATATTGGCTTCAGCTGTGGTTGCAAAGTGTAGATTGGATTGTGTATTTGGATTGACTTTGTGAAACGTTTAGATCACTAGTATGCACTATACTTTAATTAGAAGCAGATCTGGTTTTGGAAGAGTGAAGGATTAAGTTGTGGTGATTGGCGATGCGTAACAACGACCAGTTACAGATTGGACCGAGCAGAATGCGATATACGGATGAATGTTTTGAATATATTCCTCCACATGGGTGTGATTTATTTAATTTTTTTCATTTTCAAATGCACGGGATTTCCAATGGGTTCTTGCAATGTTCCAAAGACATTGGGCTGTTGTTTTTTTGTTTTGTTTTGTGTTTTTTGTTTTTATGTCTTGTTATTGATATTGTATTTGATCTTGATATACATCAGCTGGATCATCCCAACTGTGTATGTTGAACCTGCACCCTCTCAATGTCCCTGGAGCGTATTGGGCCAGTGTGTCAGGTCATGGAAGTGCTCACGTCATGTTTAAGTTTACCATGCACTAATAGTCATGAGAGACACACTAATCGTGCTTGAGGTAAACTCTCATAGCCCAAGTATTTTCTGTACTCCAAGTACCTACCGGAAAGGTGAAGCGGTGACATTTTACCTTCATCTCCAAGTAATATGTGTAAATATGTATTGTACATTAAGTTATTGCACCAAACATGTATATTACAGAAAGGTGACTCCTAAGATGTCCTTTCATTCACCCCACCAAAGAGAAAAACCGCTAAATCTCCTTGCTGTCATTCCACTGTTAAAGCGTCTCTTAGTCGCCTCCATAGTAACTTGAGGAAATGTACACATTATTTCAGTGTCCATATACCAAGTGTAACTTTTTTTTTTTTTTTTTTTTTTTGCTTTAAAGGGTACAACACAAATAAAAGCAAGACTATTAAATGGTCTCTTCTTTGTCTTCTCAGTGCTGACAGAGACTGCTGGGTTCTCCTAATCTGGCCACTTCAGAAAGTAAAACCAGTATCAGTTTGGTGCAGTTCTGAACAGCGTCATTATATTATGATGTGAGGCAGTATTAGTTTATATATTCATCTCACTAAAATATCTTAGCTCCTAGCCCTCTGAACATGTACCCTTGGAAAACATGAATGTGAGCTTGACATGTTTGCACTGTGCTGCAAGGCCTTGTAAACTCATCACCATAATGGTGAACACACAAATGTTCCTGTTCTTAAATGAGAACACAAACCCAGACAGACAGGTAGGTTTCAATAAATTACCGTTTATTAAAGCAAGAATAAACCATGTATTCCAAATGTTACATGTCAACAGACTGCACTATCCCGTATTTGAGGGGCTTTCATTACTTTATATGGTGTTAATCATACATTAAACAAGATTTCTGGACTTCTGTGTATTCTAATGATTTTAATACACCGGCCTGCGCAAGATGAAGGAAGCCAGATGTTCTCAAATCCCTCGGGACGCCACACACTGGGCACATTTTGTGTGCTTTCCCTTTTTGGGACAATGAAGACTTTGACCAAGTTGTGTTAGAGCAGTGGAAACGAGAATTTCATAAAGATAACATTTAAATGCAAACGGCTACTTTAGTATTTTCATATCGCGAGTGTCTTTCTCGTACTTTATAGGGGATTTTGCAGGCAGTCACTGGCAACCCTACAGGTTTTCTCGCGATACTTGGTGAAAGGTTAGAGTTCACAAGTCCATGCGAGCGTGTTCCTGGATAAGTGGGACACAGCAGAAATGAAAGAGTCTGTACTTATTTAAAATCAAATATACGTTTGTGTTATCGTCGTTTAAAATATTCCACGGTACAAAGTAAAATCAGTCGTTCTTGTGATTCGGGACACGTTTCCTAGCAGAGTAGATGGAGGAACTTTAGTTAGTGGGTCAGCTGGGTCGTGAGATGCTTCTGCACATCTTCACATCTGGATGTATTAAGACTCTTAACAGCAGAGGTGAGTTCACCGACCGGGTCTTACTCGCTCTCTACACCCCAGTTCACAGCAGAGCGGTGTGTGTTTCTTCAAGGTTGGTCCCAGGTCCAGAGGTTCCGAGATCTTGGTGCTGCGTGCAGAAGGATGTTGGACGAGCAGAGTCACCAGACCGGACCGGTGAAGAGGGAGTCAGAGGGGGACCGAGATGGGGGGGCGAAGAGACTGAAGACGGACGATGACAGCACGGCCGAGGAGAGGAGGTTCCCTAAGAGAAAAGTTGCTCTTCTATTAGCATATTCGGGCAAAGGATATTATGGGATGCAGGCAAGTGTTGATGAATGTGTGTGTGTGTGTGTGTGTGTGTGTGTGTGTGTGTGTGTGACTGACTGACTGACTCATTTTCTTTCTCCTGTTTCATAGAGAAATACAGGAAATTCCCAGTTTAAGACCATAGAAGATGAACTTGTCACTGCGCTTATCAAAGCTGGGTGTATTCCTGAGAACCATGGAGATGACATGAAGAAGATGTCCTTCCAGAGATGTGCGAGGACCGACAAGGTTGGCACCAAATGATCTGGGCACAAAAACGATCTTCTCCCTGGTAGCCAGTGCAGATGTGTTTGGTACGGCTGTTTGTTTTCTAACAGATGTATTCTCGTTGTGTTTAAGGGTGTTTCTGCAGCGGGTCAGGTTGTCTCACTAAAGCTGTGGCTGATTCATGATATTCTGCAAAAGATCAACACTCATCTCCCACCTCAGATAAGAGTTTTAGGTACAAATAATTAATCCAGGTTTTTTTTTTTCCCTTTTCTTCATCGCTACGTGCCAAGACTGCTAAGAAAACATTCTCCTTTGGCAGGTCTTAAGAGAGTCACAGGTGGCTTCAACTCCAAGAATAACTGCGATGCTAGAACTTATTCCTACATGCTTCCTACTGTAACCTTCTCTCCAAAAGACAGCGACCAAGAGGACACGTCGTTCCGCATGGACCCGGAGACTCTTAAGAGGGTGAACAAGCTCTTCGCCCTTTACAAAGGCACCCATAACTTCCACAACTTCACCTCGCAGAAGGGCCCTCGAGACCCGAGCGCCAAGCGCTACATCACCCACATGGACTGCGGAGAGCCCTTCCTCAGACAGGGGGTGGAGTTCGCCGTCGTCACGGTGAGGGGTCAGAGCTTCATGATGCACCAGATACGGAAGATGATTGGCCTGGTGATCGCCGTGGTGAAGGGCTACGCGGGGGAGGAGGTCATGGAGAGGAGCTGGGGGGAGGAGAAGGTGGACGTGCCCAAAGCTCCCGGGCTCGGCCTGGTCCTGGAGAGGGTGCACTTTGACCGGTACAACAAGCGCTTTGGGGGGGATGGCCTTCACGAGACCCTGGAGTGGACCCAGGAGGAGGACGCCATCGCCGCCTTTAAGGACGCGCATATCTACCCAAGTATAGTGGAGACAGAACGTCAGGACAAATCCATGGTCAGCTGGATGGCCACGCTGCCCATTCATGACTTTGAAGCCACTGCAACAGGACAACAAGATCGCAAGGTGGGCCATAACAAATATGTATGTGGGCCATAACGAACATGTATGTGGGCCATAACGAACATGTATGTGGGCCATAACGAACATGTATGTGGGCAATTGGGCCATAACGAACATGTATGTGGGCAATTGGGCCATAACGAACATGTATGTGGGCCATAACGAACATGTATGTGGGCAATTGGGCCATAACGAACATGTATGTGGGCCATAACGAACATGTATGTGGGCAATTGGGCCATAACGAACATGTATGTGGGCAATTGGGCCATAACGAACATGTATGTGGGCCATAACGAACATGTATGTGGGCCATAACGAACATGTATGTGGGCAATTGGGCAATAATGAACATATATAAATCATATTCATGGGTAATAATGAACATATATAAATCATACATGTGGGTAATAATGAACATGTATAAATCATATGTTGGTAATAATGAACATGTATAAATCATACATGTGGGTAATAATGAACATGTATAAATCATATGTTGGTAATATTGAACATGTATAAATCATACATGTGGGTATTAATGAACATGTATAAATCATACATGTGGGTAATAATGAACATGTATAAATCATATGTTGGTGATCATAAAGTTTAGAATGAATTGATGTGATTGTTCTTAATGATTTGGGACCCTTCAGAATATTTGTTCTCGTCATCAGTACTTCAAGGATGTAAATACAGACAAACCGAATGTGCACTGACCACACTCTCCTCTTCCTCACCACAGGATGAAGATGAAGATGGAAGTGCATCTGACTGAATCGTCTGAAGAGGATCTCTTTTTTTCAGTAGTTTTTGGTTTTCTGTGTTGTCCTGATTTTCGTAACACATTTGCCATATTGTGCTTTTGAAAAGTTTAATTTTTACTTTTTTATTGGTTTTGCAACTTTTTGTGCATTAGATTTCTATGCAGAACAGTGTTTAGCTAAATAGTTTAGAGAATAAGGAGCGAACATCAAAACTGTTTTGTAAATTGGTTTTGAAATAAAAACACCCTTTTACAATCCCGCCCTGTGTGAAGTGTGTGAATGGCGTGTACGCCTAGGCGCCACCAGGGGGCGGTGTCGCCTCTTGAGATGTTCGACGTGCTGAACCACGACGCAGCGAGACATGATGGCGGCGCCCGGAGACGACAACGTGAAAGAGAAGCGCTCAGATGGACGGAGCAGGACTTCATATAAGGAAACAATACGAACAAAAACAGAACTCGTACTACACAGCAGGAAACATGCTAATGAGTTATTCGACGTCTTGCAATACTTGCAGGTATGACATTTCAACTGCCAGCCAGCTCACTAAGATTACTGATGTACTACCGCCTCGTGTTTAAAGTCGTTAAGATTTCTCCTTTATTAAACTCTACAATTCTTCTGACCTGCAGTCCGATAAGGAAAAAGAATTAATCTTTGCGATCAACGCCTGCCAGACGTTGTTCTGTGCGTTGCTGGAAAGGGGTGATTTGTATGTTGGTCAGCTACCCAAAGAAGCAGAGATATTGGAAGGTAAGATGCATGGTGCCCTAAAAAGGCGAGATAACTGCACTTTGTGACCTTTATTTAACCTCTCGAGTAAGCTATTAACGAAGTAGTATTATTTATTACAAATTAAGTCTAAGGAAAGCACAAGTAGTAGTTGTCTATGATTAAGTCCCTATGTGCTGTTGTAATAGTTTTTAATTAATTGGAGCTTCTTCCTTTGGCCTGCAAGGTAATCGAAATGTGGAAGAAAAATATCAGATGTTCATCAGACACCGTTACAATGACTGTGTGGAGCTGCTTCAGGACTGCATGGGCCATGAGGCTTACCAGGTCAAGGTGAGTAAACCGAGTTTCAGTAGGTCAGAACATCGACTGGCCCTTTGCTTGCTTTTCAGGCTAACCCACGAATCTCGTGTCATGAAAGGTCATGTAACCTTTACGCTTTATGTTCTGGGTGCATGTCCGAGTCTTTAGAGATCTCCTCCGTGTGTTTAAATGGCCTGTGAATGTTGTAGGAGAGAGCCCTGTGTGTGCTGATGAAGCTGGCAACAGCAGAAGGCCAGCATCCTGTGCAGGATCAAGGGGACTTCCCTTTAAACGTCATACAGGTGAGTCCTGCGGGGAGAATCAGTGCACCGTTACCTTCATCACATCAGGGCCACGTCCTGTCCTGTGCTCCTGCGTTGAGTGAGTGTTGGTCTTGGTGTGTGTGTGTGTGTGTGTCTGCAGGCGGTGGTGTGCGGTCTGCTCTCGGAGAAGGAGGACATGTCTCTGCTCATATCTAGGTTTCAGGAGTTCCTGGAAATGGATGACGTGCGGTACTATGTTATGGGTTTGATCCGCACGAACATTAACAGAGTCATGGACCAGAACCGGCAGGTGTGTTCATTAAAGTGGATACAGAATTTCCATAGTCATTTGTACAAATAATCGTATTTCTCTATATATTGACGGTTTAGAACATGCGCCAGTGTTTCTCCCATTCTGACTATTCTTTTGTGTGGGTTGTAGACAGGGAGTCAGTATTGTTGTATGTGGTAAGTTGGCCTTATTGTGTGTGTGTGTGTCTTCGGCGTTCGGTAGGCTGTGCTGCCAATCTACCAGAACAATGTTTTCACTCTACTCACAACCATCAACATGCCCAGCCAGGCCTCCGAGATCACCAACTTCCTCCTGAAGCAGAAGAGTAAGTCTCCACGTCTGCGCAGCACCGGTCCCGCCCTGAAGTCTTACTAGAGTTCCTCCAAACTGGAGGGTCACTCAGAAACACTAACGCAGTCTGTGATTCTCCAGCAGCACAAGAGGACTGGAAGGCAGCCAGATTAAAAGTAAGTGGAAGCTGGTAAAGGTGAAATGTGTTACCTGCGTGGTGTTTGATGTTTCTTGGCTCTGGGAGTGATTGGATTTGTGTGTCTTCTTTCAATCCCATCACGAAGGATCACAAACGTGCCTTTGATCAGATGTGGCTCATCTTTCTGAAGTATAAGGTACTGTAATGTCCCAGTTAGCAGGTGCTAATACTGGAATGTAAGTTCACTGGGCCTGAAGTTGTGTGTGTTCTCCTGCAGTTGCCCACCAGCATGTATAAGAAACTACTCGTCATCCTGCACGACTCCATTCTGCCCAACATGAACAACCCCACGCTGATGATTGACTTTCTTACTGCAGCATACGATGTTGGTGAGTCTGTACAGTTTGAAATATCCTATTATCCACCTGGACAATAAAGACATTTATCACAGAACATCTAGAGGTGGTGTGATTGTGTCTTAAAATGTGGCAGGTGAGAAGAGGCCAATAGCTGAAATTGTCCATGAACGTTATTGTTTCATTTTTTTCCTGTGCATTTATGGTGTGTGTGCGCGCGTGTGTGTGTTGCAATAAAGTAATATTAAAGCTTGCTGCTATATCTCTGTCGGACTGCAGGGGGAGCTGTCAGCCTTCTGGCTCTGAATGGCCTGTTTGTCCTCATCCATGAACACAATCTGTAAGTGTACGACCTATTAAATCAGTGTAAACTCTTTCCTTTTGCACTTTTTTATTGAACATGAATTTTCTCTTTTAAAACAGAAATTATCCTGAGTTTTATAAGAAGCTGTATAACCTGCTGGATCCCTCTGTATTCCATGTGAAGTTCAGAGCACGATTCTTCCACTTGGCCAACATCTTCCTCTCCTCGAGGTAAACCTCCTCACGCACTTCTGTTGAAGTGATACCTTGACTACAAGTAATTGAATCACTTTGAAGCTATTTAACCGTTGAATAGTCTAATCTTTGCTCTGATATAAAGTTTCACTGTTGAATCTTTCATCCTTCTGTTTAGTCACCTACCAGCCTACCTTGTGGCCGCATTCATCAAGCGCCTGTCCCGGCTGGCCCTGACGGCGCCCCCTACTGCCCTCCTCATTGTACTGCCCCTTATTTGCAACCTCATTCGCAGACACCCCTCTTGCAGAGTCCTGATCCATAGACCCAGTGCTGCTGACGGTATGGGACTAACTCGACCGCCCCAGTCATGGAGTTTTTTGTCACTACTTCAGCCCAGTAGTAGATTAACAGCAAATGAAATGGTAGATCTAAAGTTTAATAGAGACGTTGTGTTTGGCAGTGCCCTATAATGACCCGTATGTGATGGAGGAGCGGGACCCTGCCCAGTGTGGGGCGCTAGAGAGCAGCCTGTGGGAACTTCAGGTGACCGGCACCTTTAATGAGCTTGTACACAATCTCGCGCAGTGACCATCACGGAAATCATGCGTGGTTTATTTCCATCCACAAAGCAACTTGCGTTAACTTTCTTTCTGCTGTTCTGTTGCATTAAGTTCTTATATCTGCTGCTTTTACTCATTGTGAATACTGCTAAAATTTGCCTGTGCTGAATTATATTGGTAAATGTAAGGCCATAAGTCTAAAACACCTTCTGTTATTTATAAATGCAGCCTCGGGTGATCCAAGTTTGATTCATAACTTGGTGTGGCTTGATGAGGAAAGGGAGGATTCAAAGCCAAGAATGTTTTTCACCTAGTTATGTCTTCATCTTGTAACTGACATCGTTACTCACTCAGACTCTGCAGAGTCATTACCATCCAGATGTGGCCATGGCAGCCAAAGCGATCAACCAGCCGCTCTCAGAGCTGGAGGAGGATATCAGTGAGCTGCTAGAACTTTCTACTTTTGAGGTGGGTGTGCTGTGTTTTTGTGTGGACTGACTGTGTGTGGAATGATTTTGTGACCTAATTTTGCATGGAATTCAATGTCCTTACTGTTTCCTGAAGCTGATGGAGAGAGACCTGAAGAGCCAAAGCCAATCTGTGCCTGTGGAGTTTGACCCAATCAGAGGGCTGCTTCAGAGCTCCAGGGAGGTGGTGGGCGTGCACTTCTCTCTGGAGTAAAACACTGTACCTTGTGAAGTGTGGAGAGCTTTGTCTTCCTTTGTGTATTCTTTCTGTCATTTTTTTATTGTTTGCTAATATTTCATGATGTTTTGTGTAAGAAATTAGTCTCATTTTATCAATAAAAAAACTTTTGTGAACACATGCTTATTGGCTATATTCAATAAAGGGGTGATCTATAGATATTCCATACTGGATCGGTCGAGGCCCGTGTTAACAACAACCGCCACTGGTTCTGTTGTCCAACGGCATTAGCGGAAATTGGACTACTGTTGGGACAAGGAGGAGGAGGAGAGAGGGGAAGAGAGTTCTGAAGCTGAAGGAGAGGAGGCAGAGCAGGCAACTTCAGAACTTCCAGGCAAGAGGAGGAGCGGTAGACCTAAGAGGAGGTTTATGGATGCAGTGGTAGAGGATATGAGAGTGGCTGGTGTGTCAGTGGAGGACACTCAGGACAGGGCCAGATGGAGGAGTTTGATCCGCTGTGGCGACCCATAAATGGGAATTGCTGAAAGAAGAAGAAGAGAGTGATCTATGCTAACAGGAGATTTCTTCATAGTGAGTTGAATTAGCCTGAATTTGTGTGAGCATGGTGCAGTTACTGTTTACGTAGGGTGACTAAACGTCCGTATTTCACTACAGCACTTCGTGTAGGACTCCAGAGTAAATGAAGTGTTCAAATGAATCGATGTTGAACCCATTGATCTATATAGATCAATGGTTGAACCAGCCAGCGGATAAACGTGTAGATACTCCCCACGACGCTAGATGGCGCTGGAGCGGAAGTCACCACTAACCTGCCAGTGAACGCAGCTACACCCCGCTGGTCCAGAATGGCTGCAGACCGACTCCAGAACCTCGCCGAGGCCGATATCGACCAGGACGGCGTGTTTAAATATGTCCTCATACGAGTGCACAGCAAACACGACGACTCGTACGTGGACGTGGTGCGCGGTTACGGCTGGGCGGAGTACCACGGTACGGACCCGCCGACCCAGACCCGGTTAATCCGCCGCGGTTCTGCTCCGGTTCTGATGGTTTCTGTGTCTTTTTTTTTCCAGCGGACATCTACGACAAAGTGTCCGGGGAGCTGGAGAGGGCAGGCGGTGTCGACTGTGAGTGCGTGGGGGGTGGACGGATAAAACACGACAGTGCGGGGAAACACATCCACATATATGGATATTCTATGGTGAGCAGCACTTCTAAACCAGCAGACCCGGTTTAAATTGTCCGGTCCGGTTATGATTATTCCTGATACCACATAACCAGGGTTTCTGTTCGCAGGGTTTCGGGCGAGCAAACCACTCTGTTTCTGCAGAGAAGCTAAAAGCGACATACCCGGACTACAACATCACCTGGGCCAATGAAGGCTACTGACAGACTGGACCCAGCTCTGTCCTCCTGGCCAGGACCAGCTCAGCTGTTTGTACAGAAACTGCTTATTTTCATATGGTCAAATAACTTATTTATTTTTACCTTATTGATCCAGTTGTTTAGATGCTTTCTTCAGAAATGGTCTGGATTCTGTGTACATTTTGACAATAAAAAGATCATCCACAACTTGACAAACATTTTTTTTTAAGTAGGCAAAGCACCGAAGGGTCTCTGAGCCACTGCAACAGTATCGTGCAACATATTTTAAAGGATGAACAGTCAGTGTGTGCTTTGCTTTATAGAACTGACCTGCTCATGGCAGGTAAAACAAGGTCCTTGGTGTGCAGTAATGAATGAAGACTTTTGTGTTAAAGGTTTTATTTTTTCAAAATAGGTCACACAACCTGTGGCTATACACCAAAATATAAAATCAAACCTGTGTTACAATAAAACATTAGCATTGTGATAGAATCCCTATGTAACATATTAAGGTAAGTAAATGTTTAAATAAACATTTTCTATCCATATCTCATTCTTTATCCCTAGTCTATATTTTCCACTTTTCTACAAAGGCAGTAAGTGTGAAACCCTGACCCCAGTTAGATTCTGATGAAAACTGCAATGGCACCTTCGTCCCAATAGCAATTTATTTTGTTTCATTTGGCGGTGATAGTTACACTATGGGTCGTCTGAACAACAAGTGTTGCCTTGATGGGTTTTGTTTTTTGTAGCTGGAGATATTGCAGTTTATGGCAGGTTAAGCAGGGCACCTGAGTACATGAGGGTGTCAAGTCCAGGTGTTATCTCAGTGGAGGAGCTGGAAGGGGAGATTAAGCTTACCCACCGTGTACTCAGATCATCTCCGATCTCCTGCATGCTGAGATGAAGAGGGAAGTTGATCTTCTCCTGACCCTACTGTTGACTGTCCAGTGGGGTGAGATTTGATCTTCTGTGTGGTGCTCGTTTGTGTTCTTTGATATTTATATTGATATAAATCGACTTTACATTGAGCCATTTATGTTGGATATATATGAGTAAGAACAAGAGTACAGATAAAAATACAATACAGAAGTTTTGTATTTTCACTCAGATGGTTAATACTGAGCATCAATACATTGTGTTATGCTGCTAAATCCTGCAGTCTGGTGCTTATCTGTAGGTTATAATATATATATGCATATCTGCCTTTGTTCTAGTGATATCTGCCGGTCTCTTGTATTAGAGACCTTTGCCTGGAGCTTTTCCCAGGTTCAGTGTGCTCGATGTGATCTTTGAGACTTAAGATGTAAACCTAATGACACACACTGTACTTTTAGTAGAGAACTAAAACTAATTTTGGCCCACTGTCAAAATCCAACAGGGTTGCTTAGCTTCTTTTAAAAGAAATTGTCCAACTGAAAGTCTTCAGCTTTGGTCTCTGTGGTCACTATGCATGTTTGGATATCACAAATGGAATAATTTAAAAATGAACATGCTGTTCAATCTGTAAACTAAGTCTCTTTAAAAACCTAGCTGTGCTTGGTTCTTGGGTTTGCTTTGTATTCTTATAGTAAACAATTTACCAGTTTCTTGTGTGACTTAAGAACACAGTTGAATACAAACATGTAGCAAGAACACATATTTTATACTCATACTCGTACTGACCATGAACTCTTTGGACTAGCAGAAAGATACCATCACCTCTTTAAATGTATCTCTAGCATTCATTGAAAGTAATTGTTTTAATTGAACTACAAAAATATCACTGTAATTTAGTTTTAGCGTTGTCATCACTTATGTTAATGTGATGAGGTGATTTGTGATACAGTATAAATTGTCTTACCTTAATAAAATACTTTGAGTGACATCAGGGGTTATGCACCACCACGTTCATGATTTGTTCTCAAATGCTTACACGTGCAGCCGTTACCTTGGAGACAAGCGTGTGCGCAGGACCAACATGTGACTTTGTGTGTGACTGCACTGACTGCAGTGATGAGCATGACTGCGGTGAGATACAGACGCGTCTGATAGTCATTTCAGATACGGCAGTCCTGGCCACTGCGTTGCACACACGCAGACGCATCTCCAACCCTGTTTGTGCCCCGCTGCCGTGAGACAGGTTACCGAGGGAGTGACTTCCTGTGTGACTTTGAAGAAGCTGGATTGTGCGGCTGGGCAAACGGGTCACCTGATCCCAGCTACACCTGGGAGAGGCGTCAGAGGGGAGATCCCCTCCCAGAGAGTGGACCCTCCTCTGACTACACCGTCGGCACCTCCACAGGTACGCGCATCACACAGCACCTTAGACTAGTATTTTCTGAACTCGTTTTTTTTTTAAGGTGGTATAATCTTTTTAAGGTGGATTTGGGGTTGTTGAGGAGGAATCCCGACGTGAGCCGGCGTGCCTTTCCACCAGAGTGTGTGTGATGTTTCTCTGCTGTGTGCAGGCTGGTTTATGGCGGTGACAGCAGTGAGTACAGCGTCTCCCAGCAGCGCTGTCCTGATGTCTCCTTTGATTAGCGGGACGTCTCCGACCTGCCGCCTTCGACTCCACTACTTCATGTGGGACTCAGGTGCTCACATGTCCCCCCCCCCCACTTCAACCACGCCATCTGATTCAACAGATTTGTCATCAGTCTGAATCACACTACTGTTGCGTCTGTGCGTGTCCCAGGTTACACAGGACTAGGGAACAGCTCTCTCTGGGGGTCAGTGTGGAGGCCTGACGGCCAGGAGGCGGTGGTGTGGAGACCAGAGGGTTGGAGTGTTCGTGCATGGAGGGAGGACACCATCTTCCTGGGACGTGTTCCCGGCCCCTTTCACATTCGGCTTCACTCGCTCCGCCAAGACGGGAGAAGAGGGGACGTGGCCGTCGACCACCTGGAGTTTCTGGACTGTGCCCTGCCAGGTAAGCACGCGTGGTTCTGAGTCCCAAAGCGCTCGGCTTCGTTTCTGGGAGTAAACGGAACTGTGCTCAACTCTGGCTCTCTCATTGGTCCAGACGGTGGAGGGTGTGGCCTGGGTTATTTGCAGTGCGAACGCGGCGGCTGCGTGGAGCACCGGGCGGTGTGTGACAGTACGGACGACTGCGGTGATGGCACGGATGAAAAGAACTGCGGTGAGTGACCCACAGTGAGTGACCCACAGTGAGCACTGCGACTGTGGAGGGTGTTCTGCTTAGGAGCCACTTCTGTTTGGCTTCAGAGAACATCAGATCTGGCGCCCTGCCGAGTGTAATTCCAGCACGCTTGGAGTAACTTCTCTCTGCATGTAACGATTATATTTTCAGTATTAATGTCTTCATGTGAAATGCCTTGTTGGGGTCTTGCAGGACAGCACATGAGCTGTGACTTTGAAGATGGCCTGTGTAGTTGGGACTTGAGATCACTCTCACCACTAAAGTGGATGAGGACCACTCAGATGAATATATCATCATCTGACCCTCTGAGAGGACCTGGGAGAGACCACACCACCAATTCCATTTCAGGTATTTGCAAAGCAATCACTAGGCTTGTGGTGAGTGAATGCAGTATGAACGAATAGCCATTTCACAATAAAAAACATTAAGGTTATTCGGTACTAAAATATAGCCATGATTTTACAGGCCATTTCCTGTATGTTACGAAGAAAGCTGGGCTGAAGGCTGATTGGGCATCTTTCCAAAGCCCTCGTCTGGCACCGACCAATAGTACACATCCGTGTCGCGTGGGTTTGTTAATATTACCATGCTCTGATTATTTTGCAGAGATATACACAGTTGTTTTCTTACATTACCTTGCCAGTGCAAAGTAATTGTGCTGCGATTTATCCTGGAAGTCATTGTCAGGTGTGCAAACATGATATTCTGGCTACCAGCAGAGGTTCCTGTTGTAACGTGCATAAAATATCCCCACCTGGACTGTTACCTCTGCAGGCTCCTTAGCAGCTGGTGTTTCTTGTTGACAGATGGTGATGTACACACACCAGTTTGGCAAGGTGGCTGGGGGTCTGTCGGTGCTGGTGGCGGAGAAGGCGATCTACCCAGTGTGGGAGCGCGGGGGATCTCTGGGAGATCTGTGGGTCAAGGCGGAGGTAGAGTTTGTCATCAACAGCACATTTCAGGTATGTTGCCTCATCATTAAACCAGACAGTACATGTCAAGAAAGACTCTTGGTGGTTTGGTGTAGGGCAGGGATAATCAATTAAATCTTTCCGCGGTCCATTTTTGGCAGATAGCTCAGACCTTAGGTCCGGGTCCGCAGTGGCGAACGAAAGTTGTTGAGCGGGGGGGGGGGGGGGGGGGGGGGGGGCGCGAACGAAAGTTGTTGGGGGGGGGGGGGGGGGGGGGGGGGCGGCGAACGTAACACTCAAATGGGTGGTGAACGTAACACGTAAATTCTCCGGTTTAAAATATAGTCTCCCGTTACATTTTTTTGGCATTTTGGTCTGTATCCAGTTAATCAGGAATGTGATTGGGTCCGGACAGGACGGCGTTCGGGTCCGGATCCGGACCGCGGTCCGCCATTTGGTGATACCTGGTGTAGGGGTTCTACAGTCATGAAAAACTACCCTACCCTGCTTTACCCTACCCTGTCCTACCCTGCTTTACCCTACCCTACCCTGTCCTACCCTACCCTGCCCTGCCCTACCCTGCTTTACCCTACCCTGACCTACCCTGCCCTACCCTGCCCTGCCCTACCCTGCTTTACCCTACCCTAACCTACCCTGCCCTGCCCTGCCCTACCCTGCTTTACCCTACCCTGTCCTACCCTGCCCTACCCTACCCTGCTTTACCCTACCCTGTCCTACCCTGCCCTACCCTACCCTGCTTTACCCTACCCTGACCTACCCTGCCCTACCCTACCCTGCTTTACCCTACCCTGTCCTACCCTGCCCTGCCCTACCCTGCTTTACCCTACCCTGACCTACCCTGCCCTACCCTGCCCTGCCCTACCCTGCTTTACCCTACCCTGTCCTACCCTGCCCTACCCTACCCTGCTTTACCCTACCCTGTCCTACCCTGCCCTACCCTACCCTGCTTTACCCTACCCTGTCCTACCCTGCCCTACCCTACCCTTCTTTACCCTACCCTGTCCTACCCTGCCCTACCCTGCCCTACCCTACCCTTCTTTACCCTACCCTGTCCTACCCTGCCCTACCCTGCCCTGCCCTACCCTGCTTTACCCTACCCTAACTTACCCTGCCCTACCCTGCCCTGCTTTACCCTACCCTGTCCTACCCTGCCCTACCCTGCTTTACCCTACCCTGCTTTACCCTACCTTAACCTACCCTGTCCTGCCCGGCTTTACCCTACCTGCCCTACCCTGTCATACGCTACTCTACCCTGCCCTACCCTGCTTTACCCTACCCTAACCTACCCTGTCTTACCCTACCCTGCCCTACCCTGTCCCTTTCTCCCTCTTTCCTGCAGATACTGATAGTTGCTGCCACTAGGGACCAGGCATATGGAGGCGTTGCAGTGGATGACATCATTCTGTCCCCAGAGTGTCGCTTGTCCAATGGTCAGCTTCTCCCACTTTCTTTAACCTCACGTGGGTTGAACATGCAAATGTGACTGTTGTACTGAACATTAACAAGTGACACAAATTCACTCCAAAGCCCTGACTCGAACTCGTCTGTACTGGCGGGAAGTGAGACGTGCTAAACTGTGACCCCTACCAGACATAAACAATTAGTTTAGTCTTGCCAAATTGACCCTAAGCATATAGCTTATCCTCAAGGTCCAGAATCCAGTGTCAACAGTCATCTCATGCTTCCGTATTATCGCCCGTTGGGGGCACGCCTTTGTCTCACTGCTGTCTCACTGCTGTCTCACTGCTGTCCATTCAGGTCTGTTTAATCTCTTTGCTATCAGAGTCCATGCCCCAGCCTTCGTTCCCCAGGCCGCCCACACACCCCTGCACAGAGAACAGCAAGATATGTGACTTCCAGGAGGACTGTGTCAATGCTGAGGACGAGGCACAGTGTGGTGAGTTGGGGGGGGAGGGGGGGGGGTGTTTGTGTGTTTTTAAGCATTAATAATATGCTAAAAAGGCACCAATAAATAAAACAAATAAAGATGTTTAATAAAGACGTTTGTGCTGCACGTTGTTATTTTCAGGTTGTTGAAATGATTGTTGCCTGTTGGTGGTGGAGGTGTTTTGAATGTGATGTGTATGGGATTTGTGTTGTGTTTATTCCTGAAGGGGACTTCTCACACGAGCGAGGGAGTGAAGGGTGGACAGACGCTAGTGTAGGAAGTCAAAGCTGGGAGCTAAAACGTGACCTTAATAACGCCTCTGCAGGTACGGGCTCACCCAGGGCCTGGAGGCACACGTCTGACTGATGGATAGTGTAGATACAGTATTTATTAATGTGTGTGTGTGTGTGTGTGTGTGTGTGTGTGTGTGTTGGCAGAGGTGTTTTTGTATGTGACGGAAGCTCCTGGTCAGCAGCTCACTGAAGCCCAGGTCCGCACACCCTTCCTGGGCCCCTCCGGTCCTGCCTGTACCCTGCACTTCTCCTATAGGCTCACGGGCAGCAACCCACACACAGGTACCCTGTGTCCAACACTAGGACAATACAGTAACCCACACACAGGTACACTGCGTCCTACACTAGGACAATACAGTAACCCACACACAGGTACACTGCGTCCTACACTAGGACAATACAGTCACCCACACACAGGTACACTGCGTCCTACACTAGGACAATACAGTAACCCACACACAGGTACACTGCGTCCTACACTAAGACAATACAGTAACCCCCACACAGGTACTGTGTCCTACACTAGGACAATACAGTAACCCACACACAGGTACCCTGAGTCCAACACTAGGATAATACAGTAACCCACACACAGATGCCCAGTGTCCAACACTAGGACAATACAGTAACCCACACACAGGTGCCCTGTGTCCTACACTAGGACAATACAGTAACCCACACACAGGTGCCCTGTGTCCAACACTAGGACAATACAGTAACCCACACACAGGTGCCCTGTGTCCAACACTAGGAAAATACAGTAACCCACACACAGGTGCCCTGTATCCTACACTAGGACAATACAGTAACCCACACACAGGTGCCCTGTGTCCAACACTAGGACAATACAGTAACCCACACACAGGTGTCCTGTGTCCAACACTAGGACAATACAGTAACCCACACAGGTGCCCTGTGTCCAACACTAGGACAATACAGTAACCCACACACAGGTGTAATGTGTCCAACACTAGGATAATACAGTAACCCACACAGGTGCCCTGTGTCCAACACTAGGACAACATAGAACCCACATACAGGTGTAATGTGTCCAACACTAGGACAATACAGTAACCCACACACAGGTGTAATGTGTCCAACACTAGGATAATACAGTAACCCACACAGGTGCCCTGTGTCACACACTAGGACAATATAGTAACCCACACACAGGTGTCCTGTGTCCAACACTAGGACAATACAGTAACACACACACAGGTGCCCTGTGTCCAACACTAGGACAATATAGTAACCCACACACAGGTGCCCTTTGTCCAACAATAGGACAACACAGAACCAACACACAGGTGTCCTGTGTCCAACACTAGGATAATACAGTAACCCACACACAGGTGCCCTGTGTCCAACACTAGGATAATACAGTAACCCACACACAGGTGCCCTGTGTCCAACACTAGGACAACACTGTACAGTGACAGGTATGCAGTGCCAAACATCGTAATAGTACAGTACATTGCACACAGGCACTCGGAGCTAAATATTCACCACTGAAGTCTGTGATACAGTTTCTTCACCACAGGGCCCGTTGTTCAGCATAACAGTGTTATCTGCCTTATAAGGAGGTCCACTGAACCTCTGGTGTTCTCTCTGTCTCTAGGTGATGTGTCCGTAGCTGTAGTAGACAGCGTGTTGGGCTTTCTACCCCGGTTATGGGAGTTCAGTGGGAGGACAGGTCAGGACCCTGCATTCTGGATAAAGGAGGAGGTCTATATCGGAGCCAGAGATCATCGCTTCCAGGTCCTAAAGAACACAATTTCATTTCCGCCAGCAGCCGTCATGCTCTCATGAATTCTTTTATTTCTTATAAAGAGATATTAGCCCTTAACTTAGCTTTAACATCTTATTGATGTCTTGCATCAAAGGTTATGTCCTTATGACTTGATGATGGAGGCCTGTTCTTCAGGTTTTAATTGTTTGTGTTAATGTGTTTAAAGCTGTTACCAAACCTTTTTCACTCTAAACGTTTTGCTCAAACTTTTCTGTATACTTTACAAGCACCCAGCCTGAGAGACATCTCCATGGTCTCACGCACACACCACACCTCCCTCACCAGTCACCTGACAGCACTACAATGCACCTGTCTCGTTTCTGAATGGCGTTCGTCTGACTTAAGCCCACAGGAACGCCCGTCAGATGCTCTGCTGCATCGACACACTCACGCTCTCCTGCCCAGCGCACACGTTTGTGTTTCCTGTTCTACATTCTGCTTTTCATTCGACGACTTCTTCCTTCCTTCTGGAGAATTAAGAAAGTCCAGACTCACGCGCTGCCACACCTTTGTGTCGCATGCAGACGTATCATCCAGATAAACAGTGTAAAATTTCCTGTCTCTTATTTCCTTTGGAAGCTGGAGTTCAGAGCTCGTGCTCAAAAGCTTGGCCCAGATGTAAAAATAGCAGTAAAGGATGTTTATTATGTCAACTGCCACCCAAGCTATATCCCCTCCACTTCTGATGGTAAGAACAGTTTGGGTGTCTGTACAGTTTGGGTGTCTACTGGGGCAAAACATCTTGAATCTAAAGAAACGCTCTCATGAGTGTCTTACAATAAAATTATGTACATTTTATACTTATAATTAAATACAACAGGGGCTACACCTTCTTAAAATATATCTACATGATATCTCAGTATATGATCTATAATCTGATCTGATCTGAGAACATTATGTTTTCGTTTGGCGGGCATTATAAAAGTTTTAATTATTTTGTCACTTTATTCTTTAATCAGAGCTGTCATGTGACTTTGAGAAAGACGTATGTGGTTGGTACCAGGATCAAACAGACAACTATGACTGGAGGATAGTGAACGGGACAGACCACACTACTGGCTCTGGTACTAAACCACCTCTACAATACTCAGCTTTGAAAACATTTCTAAGATAAAGCACGATGCCTGTTGTCTGGTGATAACTGTACTGTAAATGTTAAGCGTTGGCTTTGATCCAATATTTTAAGGATTGTCTTGCTACTCTTATGGGACACTTACGGGTGCATCCCCTTGAGTAAGATTTTTCAGCACCCTTCGCCCACGCTCTGTGTAGTGTGTAAGAAATGTCCTTCCCCAGGTAGGAGTCTAGTGGTGAATATGTGGGACACAGCCCTGCGGGGTCTTTCTGGTCGTCTCCTCTCATTCCATCAGAATTCGCCGGCCCAACACTGCCTGACCTTCTTCTATAAACTCTACGGCCCCCAAACAGGTACGAGGCAGAGGGAGAATGAGCCCCATGGAGTTGTTAAATCACCGCTAGCCTACATCTGGGTCTTTAAAGCAAATCCTTAATGTGATTTACATGGGGGGGGGGGGGGGGGGGGGGGGGGGGGAGCATGGGGGATCCTTAATGATCCAAATCCTTAATGTTTAACCTTGCTTTGTAAATTTAAGTGTGCATGCAGGGGTCGTTTAAGACTCGAGATCAGTATTTCACACTCGGGATTCAGACCTTCATGACTAAGGGAAACGCTGTGGAAATGTGCAACCCTTGCAGGTGTGCTGAATGTTAAGGTTCTCTATGTGCAACCCTTGCAGGTGTGCTGAATGTTAAGGTTCTCTATGTCGATGGCTCAGAGGTACTGTTATGGACTCGTGGGGGGGCCCATGGAAATCTCTGGCATGAAGGACACTGTCCTGTTCCCCCACAACTCACCATCTACCAGGTACAGGCAGGACTTTCAAAACCACACAGAAACATACGAGCTGAGTATGTGTAGCTCATTTACTAAATGTACATGTAATATATTCATTTAATCAGTGGCGTTTCATTTCCACTTTGGGGGGGTCCCACACATTGTTTGAGTGATGTCAGCAGGACCCCCCCCCCCCCCCCCCGATATATAAATATATATATGTCTAATAATTTAATTCACTTTCCATTTCCCCCCTTCTTATTCCCTCTGTATCTCCCAGTTGGTGTTTGAGGCAGTACGTTTGGGCTTTGATGGTCAGGTGGTTATAGATGATGTGGAATTTGTGGAGGGGCCGTGTTCTCTGCCCTCACTGTGTTCGTTCGAAGGCCAGCTGTGCGGTTACAGTAGGAGCGGAGCTGCTCTGTGGCTGCATCAGACCGGGCTTTCTGCCAGAATCGGTCCGAAGACCGACCACAGCCTCCAGACGGAGATGGGTGAGGAAGAGCGGGATCTTTATTCATTTTATTTGCATTTTTTCTTGACAAACATGCGTAGAAATTAGGAAAGAACTGAAATACAAGTGAGACATGGCGGATTTTTGAGGTCGTGATCTCTGTGCCATTATGTTTGATATTGGAGCACAATGAGAGAGTTTTTCATGCCCTCTCAGGGTCCTACATGCTAGCTCACAGCGGTGAGGACGTTCTTCCTCGGGGCAGCGTGATGACCCTGACCTCACCTCTACACCGGAGCGAAGTTCACACCGAATGTGTCCACTTCTGGTACCACACCGGTGGTCAAAACCCAGGTTAAACAGTATAAACGCACATGCATAACAAGCTTCATGGTACAGCGGCACTCTCCTTAACAGCTTGTCTGTGTGTGTGCGTGTGCATGTGTGTGTGTGTGTGTGTTTCTATATATACACATGGTGCAGGCACTCTGCGTGTGTACGCCAAGCCTGTGAACGGGATGAAGATCCTGTTGTTCTCCAACAGTGTGGGTCTGGGGTCCGTTTGGCTCCTGGCCATGGGCAATGTCTTCCACCATGGAAACTGGCAGGTAGCACCTTCATCAGCGCCTGAGACATACAGACAATCTCCCATTTACAAAACATATAACCTGTCACTGAAATAGGACCTTTACTGCCACAGGAAACCTTTTCAGCTTCAGGATGCCGTGCATGTCGGGGGTGCCATGTGAACTGTGTGGGTGGGTGGAGTCTAACCCTAACTGTGTGAGTGGGTGGGGTATAACCCTAACTGTGTGGGTGGGTGTGGTATAACCCTAACTGTGTGGGTAGGTATGGTATAACCCTAACTGTGTGGGTGGGTGTGGTATAACCCTAACTGTGTGGGTGGGTGTGGTATAACCCTAACTTTGTGGGTGGGTGTGGTATAACCCTAACTGTGGGTAGGTGTGGTATAACCCTAACTGTGTGGGTAGGTGTGGTATAACCCTAACTGTGTGGGTAGGTGTGGTATAACCCTAACTGTGTGAGTGGGTGGGGTCTAACCCTAACTGTGTGGATGGGTGTGGTATAACCCTAACTGTGTGGATGGGTGTGGTATAACCCTAACTGTGTGGGTGGGTGGGGTATAACCCTAACTGTGTGGATGGGGTATAACCCTAACTGTGTGAGTGGGTGGGGTCTAACCCTAACTGTGTGGATGGGTGTGGTATAACCCTAACTGTGTGGGTGGGTGTGGTATAACCCTAACTGTGTGAGTGGGTGTGGTATAACCCTAACTGTGTGGGTAGGTGTGGTATAACCCTAACTGTGTGGGTAGGTGTGGTATAACCCTAACTGTGTGGGTAGGTGTGGTATAACCCTAACTGTGTGAGTGGGTGGGGTCTAACCCTAACTGTGTGGATGGGTGGGGTATAACCCTAACTGTGTGGGTGGGTGTGGTATAACCCTAACTGTGTGAGTGGGTGGGGTCTAACCCTAACTGTGTGAGTGGGTGTGGTATAACCCTAACTGTGTGGGTGGGTGTGGTATAACCCTAACTGTGTGAGTGGGTGGGGTCTAACCCTAACTGTGTGGGTGGGTGTGGTATAACCCTAACTGTGTGGGTGGGTGTGGTATAACCCTAACTGTGTGGGTGGGTGTGGTATAACCCTAACTGTGTGGATGGGTGGGGTATAACCCTAACTGTGTGGGTGGGTGGGGTCTAACCCTAACTGTGTGGATGGGTGGGGTCTAACCCTAACTGTGTGAGTGGGTGGAATCTAACCCTAAATGTGTGGGTGGGTGGGGTCTAACCCAAACTATGTGGATGGGTGGGGCCTAACCCTAACTGTGTGGGTGGGTGTGGTCTAACCCTAATTGTGTGAGTGGGTGGGGTCTAACCCTAACTGTGTGAGTGGGTGGAATCTAACCCTAACTGTGTGGGTGGGTGTGGTCTAACCCTAACTGTGTGAGTGGGTGGAGTCTAACCCTAACTGTGTGGGTGGGGTTTATCTACTAGCTGGAGTTCGAGGTGGAGGGAGCAGGAGGCATAAACACTTACATTGCTGTTGATGACATCACCTTCTCAGCCCACAGCTGTCCTGCTACAGGTGTGTTTATAATTCATTCGGAAAGTAATATTTCTGAACACTGAATGAAAGGGCAACCACTTCAAATGCAATGTTAAGTATTTCAACATTTAGGTTTCTTTGTGTAAACATTTTCAGATGAAGTGTGTGATCTGGAGCGAGGGTTGTGTGGCTGGAGCAACACTCAACGCCACACTCTGGACCGCTTAGACTGGGAGCTCAGCAACGTGCTGAGTGAAACGCACTACCCCACACCACAATATGACCACACGCTCGGAAGCAAGAACGGTCACTTGGGCTTTTTTTTTTTCTTTTTCTTGTTTTTTAATGGTTACCTTGGTTACTTTTGTAACATTGTACTACTGTTTGCATCATAATAGTTACATTCCTGTCGATACTTTTATTATTATATAATCTAATAATCTAATTTATTATTATAATCTAAAACATGCTGTACTTAGTTCTAAGAGGCGTATTTGATTCTTGTTCCTCTTGTTAGGTCACTTCCTGTTCCTTCCGTCCTCTCCACGAGACACTGCTGGTCAAAATGCCTGGCTGCTCAGTCCTCACCTGCCCCCAACCAAAGGCACCTGTTTACAGTTCTGGTCATATCAGTCTGTTGCCAGTAAGCCGCATTATATTTTAGATTTTCATTTTCATTTGACCTTAATGCAGTCTCTTCAATTATCCATGGACTATTTTGCATTAATTGTGTATGTGAGTTCAATAATGCTAGTAATCCATTGTAAAATAACAATAATAAAGTGTTGTGCTCTCAGGTAAACCTAACGGCTTAAGAGCCTGTGAGCAGTAGCAGTGTTCTTCTCCCTCTGTAGGTGACAGCAGGCTGACCGTGTGGAGTCTGGGTGAAGGGTTCAGAGAGGAGCTACTAAGTCTGACGGACGTTGGGGAAAGCTGGACGCACTTCCACACCAACATCACCTCCGAGAGGGAGTACCAGGTGAGAGACGGTTCCCCTGACGCCTGGTGCCACAGAGTTATCGTGCTGAAATTCTGTTTGTGTTTTTGAATGAAATGTTTGCGTGGGTTTGTGACACAACAGAGCTGCATATGTTTATTTTAAATAATAATAATGTTTTTATCCCTAAAACATCTAACCTGTCAGTCATAATTAACTTGTGTTTGGAACAATTAGTGTAGTTTGTTTTAAGTTGAAAGCGTGTGTGTGTGTGTGTGTGTGTGTGTGTGTGTGTGTGTGTGTGTGTGTGTGTACAAGATTGTGTTTGAAGGGCTTAAAGGAGTGAAGGGTGTTCTTGCCCTGGATGATCTGGGCTACACAGTGGGAGTCAACTGTGCTGGTGAACACACAGACCAGACACGTGAGACTTCAGCTTTTTACTGACTTCAACTGCTCCACAACTCTAACACATGTGCCCATCACACCCAGTAAAAAGATGTAACTACCAAAAGCACACAGGCAAACATACCCGTGACTTCCAGTCTTGAAATGAACACCTTTGCTCATTCAGCAACGCCATCGCCGGACAACACCGCTGTGATCACTGCCGCTGTCATAGTGACTGTCGTCCTGGTTGTGACGCTGTCTGGACTCCTAGTATTCTACCTGAGACGGAAGGAGCATGGCGGGGCTTATGGGAAGGACCCCATCATTGAGGTCGTACATATGCGTTTAACTCGAACTCTAATGACAATGTGCCTATGAAAATCGGTGAAATAGAATTAAGTAATCCTTGAGAGTTTACCGTCTGTACATTGTTAATTTGCAATGTGGCTGCCCTTGCTTGACATGTGTGTCTTGCTGTCGTGTTATTTGTTCAGACACTTTTGTGATGAGATGCAGGACTACACAGATAAAGCTGTGTTGAAGTATTCTGCTGTACATCACAGACGTCTGAGCATGTCTGCTGCGTGACTAACGACGTTCACATTCTGTTTTGCAGGAGCAGGAGCAGGAACAAAGAGTGCCCTAGGTTGTCATAGTGACTGTGATCTTCACGTAATGTCATGTCTGTGGAGCATTCTGTAGGAGACACGTTGGAGAGAAGAACACTACAACATTCGGAGAACGGGAGAAGTCTTTCCTTTCTGCAGTGTGTCTGTGTGTGTGTGTGTATAGGCCTATATTTATATTACACACATATATATATATATATACACACACACACACACACCACATTTTAACTGGATATTTCTGGGTGAGATATTGTTAATCACATAAGTTAAATGTCTTATTAATTAAGGTCTTAGTGTGATCCATATTCCCAGTTTCTGAGTTAAAAGTCTTACATGATGCACCTTTAAGAAACCTATGAGTGATGGTGTTGATGGTGTGAAAAGAGACACGTTTGGAAGGAGACACGCAGAATCCATTATAAATCTTGTAAATTTATTTTGAAATAAATTTGTAAAATTTATTTGTAAATGTAATTTTGAAATTAAATATTTCCGAAGGTTTTGAGGATTCACGTCACTTGTGAAGTTTTAATGAGCTCTCTGCTGAAACTTGTCTTTCACTAAAATAAAGTTGATTGTAAATCAGCCTTCCATATGCTGTGATTTTTGAATATATGGTGCAAATATAGTTAAATATTACATGCAAATGTTTTGTAAGCTTTTACTTCAAACAGACGATGGTAAAACATTAAGGGAATGATGCCCTAGCAACGGCATTGTCTCCACGGCAACATCCTCCCGGTCCATTTGTCTGGGACATCATTAGGATGGCGGCGACAGTGCTCAGAATATATGATGATCTAGTCTGCAGTGGGTTTAAAAAACGAAAAGATAGGAGGTCGTTCCTGTTTAGGCTACTGTTTTCAGAACTGAATCGCAGTCTGAGCATGCCCCGACCACCTAACACACGGTGTCACGCTCTTTCCTTATTTCTCAATAGCAACCCACGCGTTTTTTTTTGACCGCTCCAACCTTCTCCCGTTTCGCCCGAGAGCGCCGCCGAACACACTCTCTACTGCGGATTTTTGTATTAAAGCATGGACCCCGCCGTGCTCATATTCCTGCTGTACGTGATGATAACCCACGAGCTGGTGTGCGGACTCGTGCAGTACCGGAGACGAGCGGCCATGCCGCACAAACGCGCCGCGCTCGTGCGGTGCACCAGGTGAGCGTGCGTCAGCTCTAGAGCGCAAAGGCGCGCGCGCGCAAAAATAAAAATAAAGAATAATAAAAGAAAAGAAGCGCGCGCGCGTGCGTGCGTGATTATTGCATCGCGTGCATGTTCTTGTTTTGATGCTCGTGTGCTGTATCTCCCCGTCAGCGCCCGTGTCTGCCATGGGACACGGCAGGTTAGCAGCAAGCCCGTGAGGTCAGGTGGACGAGACTGGAGGAAAAGTGGTCGCATAGTCAGGAAGGCATGAAGAGCGCCGAGGATGCCTGATGGACTTTAGTTATTACTCCCCCTCAACGTGCTGGGAACACTGTAATCATACTTCTACCGCGCCGCACGCTGCCTTTAACTTTGATGGACAATGAGTGGAAATGTTTCGTTGATCAATGAAGTTTTCATGTTAATCTGATTATGTGGACATCTCCGTGACTCCGTGTGACTCTGTTTGACCACCTGCTGTTCTTCTCTGCTGGGAAATGCTGTGTCCAAATGGATTTGTGTTTTAGTGTTTGTGTTTGTGCGTGTCATTTGTTGTGTGCTGCATTTAATGAGGAACATTATTATTTAATAATGTAATGCATCCGAAAGACAAAAAGACAGGGGTCGTGTTTTGAGATATTCTGTAAGAAAAGATATAGTAGCCTACTTTGTTTTACATATGCATTATGGAAATAAACGAATGAAAGAAAGGAAATAATGTTGTAAATAATAATGGCAGTGATCACCAATGAAGCCGGGATCATTAAACACAGAATCAGCACAGGTCACTACCGATAAATGCAATGGAACCACTCTGAGATCCATGTTCTGGTTAGTATTGATTTAATGCCAAAACAAAGCAGCGGGTTCCACCTCATGTCTTTGAACCACATGCACAGCAACTGTTCTACTGGGGTGGGGGTTGGGGGGGGGGGGGGGTGTTTGGGGGTGGGGGGGTTGACACGTTGATCACTGTGCCCTGTCGCAGTGTCGCTGAGACTGCCGACGTGCTACTACGAAGCGTGTCCATGGCATCCTGCCTGAGTAACCACCTCCTACGCCCTTCTGTGGTAGGGAACTCCAGGAGATGATGGCTCACACACACAGTTCACCATCAGGCTCCACCCCCTCTCATCCTCACTGGAACTTCCTGGAGCTCCGAGATGTTCTTGCTGGATTTACCTGGATGGGCATAGCAGCAAAACAAACCACATCTTCAGTTCCATGACACATCAGTAATAGACAACAGAGGCCATCAGAGAACGAGATGCTGTGTGGTGCGGTCTTGTGTTTTATTTCACTAATGACCCAAATTATAGTGTAAACAAACCAACATGGTGAAGACCTGACCCTGGGTGGGGGGGTCATGTGGCCAAAACTGGGTGTTAGCAAGCTAGTGGTGCAACAAGGTGATGAAGCATGACTAGGCAGAGCCCAGTGACCCCCCTGGCTGCAGTGTGATGGGGAGGGTCCTCTACTGGCACCAGAGGCAGCTATGGCTGTGGTGCCGCTCAACGCGGGGGGGTTTTGGGAGGGTTTTGCAGACTGCAAAACAATATCACAAAATGTGATTAATACATCCCCACACGTTTTGCGTTATGTTGTTACAATGTAGTGCATGTAGATAATAAAAAGGGTTTAGGGGCACTTGCTTCATGTGCTGAGAGGTGACCATTTCCTGTTGGACTGGTGACCATTTCCTGTTGGACTGGGTCTAAACTGCCACACTACAGTGTGTACCATTTCCTGTTGGACTGGTGACCATTTCCTGTTGGACTGGGTCTAAACTGCCACAATACAGTGTGTACAGTAATAACAAATGACTGTGGCATACAAGTGATATTACTCATCATCGAACGGGTCCCACAAATCTATTATTAACTGAGCTCATCCAACAAACCAGGGATAGAGGACCCCAGAACGCTTCCTTTGCCAAGGCAACGATCTTCCTCAGCACGTCCTGTGGTGACCTGGACTTAATGAGCAGGTGTTACCTTCTACACACTTCTGTTCCCATGCCTGCCTCTGTAATGAGAATGTACAAGAAAGAGCTCTATCATCAGGCCCTGTGATCCCCGGTACAGCGTGTAATTGTGTGCTGGGTAGATGAGGTGGATGTCTGGCCTCAGCAAATGAGGGTAATTTGTATTTCAGCTGATGATCGTGATTTGCTGAGTGTAGTTCCCAAAAGATTTCATGCTCACTCAGCCAGAATTTGTTCTTGACTTTGTGTGCAGTTTTGTACAACAAATTAATGTGAAAACAGATATCAAGAGTTTTGTTCTGAAAATTGTTTTTAAATGTTACACAAAATCAATTGTTAATTGTTTATAAGAACAGAAGTTAATTTCCATAAAGACACCAGGGAGGTCCGTTTAATTCTGCACAGTGCTCTCTGTGAAACCTCAATTAGCTTGGACTGCTTAATTGACACAGGTAAGTTGTGATTAACCTGCAGTGAGTGTTGCATCACAGGAGACATGTAAATGTAGCACTGCGAGCCCTAGATACGTTTAATTGGAACAGGATTAACAAGTGGTGGAACACAAGCAGAGGTTCACACACCCAGTCCTCTGTGAATAACAACTGTGATCTGATGTGGATTTTGGTTCACATGAACCTCTCAACTCTTTAAAGAACAGGTGCTGCAGTCTCTTGGTCTTTGTGTGTTCTCTAGCATTTATAAATCTTTAACTCACTCTGTGATCTATTTAACTATTGGAAACATTACATTTGAAATGTGCAGGTGGATAAACTCACAGCACCAAAAACAAGAATGCATTTGTATTGACAAAATATATTTGAAATTGTTGTATTTACAGACCCCAGTCACAGACCCCAGTCACAGACCCCAGTCACAGATCCCAATCACAGACCCCAGTCACAGACCCCAGTCACAGACCCCAGTCACAGACCCCAGTCACAGACCCCAGTCACAGACCCCAGTCACAGGTCCCAATCACAGACCCCAGTCACAGACCCCAGTCACAGGCCCCAGTCACAGACCCCAGTCACAGACCCCAGTCACAGGCCCCAGTCACAGATCCCAATCACAGACCCCAGTCACAGACCCCAGTCACAGGGCTTTATTCTTCTGAAATACTGGTGGGGCAGAGGTTTTTATACACACACACACACACACACACACACACACACACACACACACACACACACACACACACACACACTGGGTGGTTTCACTCAACTCCTCCCCCCAACCACTGTCTTGCCAGGCACAATAAGGCCACAGAGAAACACAGCAGGCACCATCTCAAACTGTCACGTATTGCCCCGCCCCCTCCTGTCAATCAGATTTTTTTTGGCCCCTCCTTCCAATCTGTTACCCCGCCCTCTGATTTTCATTCCCACCTGTTAACCTAGTTTGTATATTTAAACCCTGTCATTTGCCTTTTTGAGTTATTGAGCTATTGGTTATTTAATCTGTTTGTTGTAGTTGTTTCTCGGTTTATTTCTAATCTAACTTTCACTCTTCCAGTTTGTTTTCAGTTCAGATTGCCTGGTTTGCCCTTCTCGTGGATATACGTGTTGACTTTGCGACTCTGATTTTGCATGTGCCCTGCCTGTTGGTTGGGTAGAAGCGCTAGACAAAGGACCCTGTCTTATGTACCTCGTATATTATTATTGTAAATGAAACACTTTGTATATCGTAATTCCAAGTTTTGTTAATGAACATAAGATCTTAAGATTTTGTATCAAATATTTGTATCTTAATTCATTCATAATTCTCTCACTTGACTATAGAGGTCAGGTCAAATTTGACAAAACCACATTTTCTTTTCTTATGATTATTATTTCTAGATTTTGAACGCCATCCTTCCCAAATCCTTAACAAACCTCAAGGGATTCTTTACAGACTGCTGATGCAGTTAGTATGAAACCCACAAGGGGGCAGCATACACAAGCACTGTACCTTAACCGTAGCAGTAATTAGTCTGTATTTAAAAAAGAAAAAAAGGTGTAGTATTATCTACACAAATAATTATTCTGGATGTCATCCAATACTAGTATGTTCATATCACATTTTTTTGCTTTTTCCACACCTTTGTGCCTTTGTGTTGAAAAGGTGGAATGGTGAACACGAGCCGTACGCCTATTGTTTCATGTAAATACATTTAGTTGATGTTGGTCTACTGACTACAGTATGTGTATCTGAATTCTTCACAACCAGTAAAACAGCCTGAGTTTACCACTACATTAGATGTTTTATGCTACAGTGTGAACACTGACAACAAGCAAACAATTAAGCTGCTCCTGTCACACGGAGTTTTACTATTTTAAGCCATTTCTGTTCCATCTCACACTAAAAAGTGAGCTACTGTTTCATACTGCACATGTTACCTCAGCTCATGGGTTCAGTCATCTGGAGCATTCCTTTCTATAGTCAAAAATGTAAGCTTGGTGTAATACAAATGCTCCTCATATGTATAGGTTTACTATGACACATTTTTACATTTGACTTTGTAGTTTAAATTGTAATTAAATAAGGATGAAATGCTGCTCTCAGGATGACAGATCAGACCATGACAGACCATGTTTCCCAAAGTAGCTCTAATGTTTAAATGAGAGAGATGGTGTGTGCAGGAAATGACAGGAATGAAATGTCATGTTCACACACACACACACACACACACACACACACACACACACACACACACACACACACACACACACACACACACACACACACACACACACACACATTTCACATATATAGTACGCGGTAGTAAATTTTCTTCCTCGTCGTCGTGGTGACGTCAGCCTCGGTGAACGGGGCGGGGGAACGCTGCGCGCGCGCCGCAGGTGGGCCGGTGATCTCTCCTCCCCGCCGTTACTTCAAGGCGCGAGCGGAGAGCCGACGCGCGTGCATCCGCGCTGCTGCAGCTGCTGCGTTGTGGCGGAGTCGTGATCGGAGTCGTGATCGGAGGATCGGAGTGTGATCGGAGGATCGGAGTGGTGGTCGGCGGATCGGAGTGGTGATCGGAGTATCAGAGTGGTTGGTGATCGGAGGATCGGAGTGGTGATCGGAGTGGTGATCGGAGGATCGGAGTGTGATCGGAGTGTGATCGGAGTGGTGATCTGAGGATCGGAGTGGTGATCTCGGCGTCATGGGCAAGCTGCAGGAGTTCTGCATCACCTTCACCAACAACAAAGTGGTGTACAGCCCCGGAGAGTCCATCTCGGGCACCGTGAAGATCACCACCGGGACTTCCCTGCCGTTCAAGGGTAAGCGGCGCAGTTTGGGCTTAGACGGTACCGAATAATTACATATGTCACGGGGTTAGATGTTTTTAAACTTAATAATAATAATAAAAATATCCGAATAGTCAACTATTCGGTTCCGCTTCACTCTCGTATGGCAAATCCAGGGACGTGTCGAGTGAAGAACGTGTACTGGGTCCGTCTCTCAACGTACTGCGGGCTTGTCAAATTAAACCAAATGTAGTAAATGAGCAGGACACTATATAAGTAAAGACACGATATGAAGACATTGGGACATTGTGGGTTATTATGCAACACGAGCTGTAACTTGTCGATCGTTTTCATTCGAGGTGAAGCCACATCCTGTGTGTGTAGTCACGCCTGTTTTTTACGGTTGATCATGTTTACCTGATGTATCGATGAGTACAGTAACAGTCTGAGAACACGTTTCAACAGGTGTGAAAGGTGCTGAAGGTGTTGAAGTGTGTGTGTGTGTGTGTGCGTGTGTGTGTGTGTGCGCGCGCGTGTGTGTGTGTGTGCGTGTGTGTGTGTGCGTGCGTGCGTGCGTGCGTGTGTGTGTATGTGTATGTGTGTGTGTGCGCGCGCGTGTGTGTGCGTGTGTATGTGTGTGCGTGCGTGTGTGTGTATGTGTGTGTGTGTATGTGTGTGTGTGTGTGTGTGTGTGTGTGTTATTTCCAAGATTGACTCTCAAAATATACGAATTCTATGGATACAATACGTGTGAATTGTCGACTTAATGCCATGTAGAATTGTTTCAGCCATGCTGTAACGCACGAGAGCACAGGTATGGGTATATGGTAGACCCTCACATCACTCTGAAGACCATATCGACCTGATAGTTTTCACAAGGCACAATATGGTTATGGAGCTGAGTGTAGCTCTCTGGACCACAATGCACCGTGTTTATTTGATTTGTGATATAGCGATTCTCCAACTTTTCTGATCTAGTGCATATGTGTTTTATCTAGCCAGCCTTCACTTCCTCATGATCAATTTCTAGTTATGGTCTGTCTGGAAAACTAGAAAATTATACTAACACTCAAGCATGGTTTTGTTTCTCTTTGCTGATCCTGACAGCTGTGAAATAATTGAATTTGACATATATATGTTAGATATTGCACACAGTAAGGAAGAATGTACAAGAATTAAGGCAGCAGTTTCCACCATGGGGTTTGAGATTAATCTTACTTCAGCATTTTATGTGTTGTGGTTAATCAGCGTTGCCGTAGCTGTGTGATTGATGGTAGCATCAGTTAAACGGAATGACGGTATGCAGTTGCTAGGATATTCTTTTTGCTATAGCTATTGTCTGTTGTTCATTACAGCTTCATTCATTTGTAACACTGTTACCAACACAGTAACCCAATACGAAAACACCAATTTAACCATCACTTATATACAGTAGATTAAATCTGTTAATTTAATCCCAGTTTCTAGGAAGCCCCTTTGTGGATTAGAGACCATGAATCTTGCTTCCGTTTCAAAATTGGTCTGTCAATCATCCCCTCAGGATTAACATGTCTTTAAGATACCGCGTATCAGATCTATAAACTTTCCTTTCCTCCACTCTCAGTCTGTTCATCTGCTAGATGTCATTTAGCCTACATGATTTATTTGCGAAATGCGAACCTGCTTAGAATAGCATGTGTTTCGGTTTCCCCTCAGATGCATCAGTTTGTGGCAAAATCCTGTTCAGTACAGACAAGACTTCTCTGCCTGCCGCCACCCCCCCCCCCCCCCCCCCCCCCCCCCCAGGCTTGTAGTTCGTCAGGATGGAGAATAGAAACTGAATTTCCTTTACTTTTGTGCTAAGCAGTTCACTAACACCTTGTTCGTGGGACCTTAACTTGTCACCTGACTTGGGGTTTTCAGTGATCTATTTCCAAGAAAAGCAAGATCGAAACTTAAAGAAAACCAGCCCAGACCTGCACTGGGAGACCATTCACACTCACTAGCAGAACGAGCCTGATGCATCTACACTCCACGCTCTCGTAACCTTCAGCTACACAGCAGCTGTGGAGGCCTTTCGTTAAGAGGAAGGGAGGTTTGAGCAATTAGCGCAGGAATCATCTCGCAGCACCATGTGTTCCTCTGTGCTTCACTAAGCACGGAGCACGTCTGTAAAGACACGATTATGCTTCAACTGGGGTCTCTTCTCAAGCCAATATGCTCTGATAAAACTGCAGTTGTCCTTAAGGTTGGTATATTGTATTGACAAATGCCTCATGTTGTGGTACGATGGCTATGAAAGCACAAGTCACCAGGCTAAAGGTTCTTTAAGCTGTCGCAGTTTCAGCCGCCATGAGATTTGCAAGGACGTTCGGACCTGATGGCAGCTGGTTGCGGAAAGTAGATACAGTGAAATCATGTTCTGCCCGAGGCAGCTGGACAGTGTGGTGAGAAGGTGTAACCGACTGGGAGAACAACCAGGATTTACTCCTGTTTGTTTATGTTTGTTCCTCAAATATTCCTCTAGAAGTAGAAAAGCAGCTAGCAAAAGCATTTTACATTTTACTCAGCTAGGCCAGATCCTGCTGACATGGAGGCTGGACAGTGTGGAACATTATGTGGTTTCAGTGGCCTTATTACTGTAATTAGATTTAGATGGGAAATTCCAAAAGGGAAAGTGACTGTGGATACAGATGAGCTGTAGGTAAAACTAGTTATCAGCTTAAAAACTTAAAGAGGTTGTAATAATGTTTGATTGTACTAAAAATACATGAGGAACTTTATTTCTTGGTAAGCTTTTGTGATTTTCTTTATACGCTACCCGGGCATGTGTGGTCATCCTCCTTTGTTGACAGAAGGTTGTGTATTTATGGGACATTAGATATGCATTGTGCCGAGTGAGTAAGTAGGTAGTGTACGTCAGTGGGGTGAGGTGAAACTGTGCAGACGCACAGGGAGTGTGTCCATGGTGTGTTCAGGCGTTGGAGCTCAGCCATAGCCCTCTCCCAGATTCCAGCCCTGTTGTTAATGAGGAAGTGCCTTTGTGTTTTCAGTCCAGGAGAGGAAGAGTCCAGCAAATGCCACGCACCCCAGACTTCCGTGTTTTTCGTGTTTTTACCACAGGCAAAAACAGATATCACCGCCATGCCACTGTAGCATAAGAAGCAGTATACAGCAGCACAGGTTTATATTGACCTGCTATTATCTAGGAACAAAGTATTCCCATATCGGTTTCCTCTGTAGTGTGTTTTGAGATCAATTCTGGGAGTTTTTCTTTACATGCAGTTGAATCTCTGAACATCAAAGCGTTAGGTTATGCTGGTCTGTAATGCACTTGTTGACTTGTTGATTGTTATCTCCATAGTGAAACCCTTCTTTTCATTAGCTTCTGGCCTGGCCTGATTTATCCTGAAAGGCTACACCACTGTTGTTGCTGCCAGACACATCCTTCAGCACACACACACTCGAGATCCTTACCCACCCATGCTGAAAACCTCACAGCTTTCTAAAGCTCTTCATATGGTGGGGGAAAGGTCAAAACCATTTCCAGTCTTGGAAAAAAGTTGCCATTTTATGGTTTGTAATCCTATTTAACACAAATGGCTATTTGTGATTGATCATCGTATGTCACCTAACATGTTTTCTCACCTGCGTTGACAGTGTTAGTAAATAAGTGGTTTGACCCTTTCTGGCCTTGATATCGAAATGTGTGAGAAGATCAATGAAACTGACGAAGGTGAAGAAGATCTCAGCTACTTATCGGATCAGAGAGTTAGATGTTAATATACCATGAGTATGTATTTGAGTATACTATGAGTACTTATGAAATTTCTTTGCGCTGAGCTCTTGTCTGAAAATGTTGTGACTATTTTAGTCCTGAAACTAGTGAACAGGACCTCCCTGCAGCAATATCTGGTGTCTCGTGTAGCTAAATGTACTCAAAACGTATGCATGGATAAACTGAGTATGTTCATTTCCTTGTCCATTTTTACATTTTCTCAACCACAAACATATAGTTCCTGATTTGTATTTTAACTAATGCTTTATACAATGGAAGCAAACCGAAGTGTCATTTTGACCTTGCTGTAGACATAGTGGCAGTGGCCGTATTTCTCCAGGAGGTTTGCTAAGGCCAAGCAGTGCACTTCTCTTAAGATCATCTATATGATTCATTAATGAATTGGTAGGCGTGATCACGCTCTCATGTATTTCCGTCATGTACTTCCTTATGGTTAGTGAGTAAATGATATGTTAATTACCTATTTACACAACACACTAGTTATAACAGGATGGCATATGAGTGAAACAGTTCATGCAAGTTTTTCATGCCTTCTCCACTTTGAAACCTGCAGTGTTAATACATATGATGTCCACTGGATCCCAATTTAACTAAACAGGGAGCACAGATGAACATTGTAAATGTTAACGCTTTAGTTTTAATAGTTACATTGTGTGTGTGAAAACTAGCAGAGGGTCTTTCTCATTTAAAACCCTCCCCTTCCTTATCTGTGTGGGAACGTCAAAGTTCACCATGTGCCCTTGACTTGTCCTGTAGATGCTGTTTGAGTTTGGATTTCATTAACTGAAGTGTGTGACTGAAGTGTGTTGTAGCTGAGGCCGACTTGTTTAGTCAAGGTCAAAGGAGGTGTTCCTGGGCGCCGTGGCTGGTCTGAGGGTGTGTTGTGTTAGTCTGTCTCAGCCTGGATCCCTACACACACACACACACACACACACACACACGCTCGTACACACAACTTTCCTCTCACTCTTTCTCTCTCTGTATGTCTCTGCTAGCAAGTGAGAATGGTTTAATCCGCTCTGAGGTCATCCAGACCGACTTGGATTACGCTGAAGACCGCTCTGAGTCAACCAGCATGACCAGCTGCGCTAATGTGTTACCGAAGACACAAGAAGACCAGGACTGATCTCTCTACTCTGATCTCTGTCTCCTCATGAGATCTTGGTGACCTTTTAGAATAGTAGTCTAGTGGTGCTGATAATCATTGACAATTGACCAATAAAACACACAAACGCACACACTGAAAGTTTGAAAGCGCTAAGTGTTGTAGCAGGCTGGGTCTGACCATTCAAGCAAACAGTGAAGACGAACGTGTCAGCCATTGACTGGAACTGAAAAACAGTATAAGACGCTGTCTGTGGGAGAGTCCTTGTGAGTGTTTAAATGTTGATGTTGCAAATGTGGCTTTTGAATAATTGAGGATGGCACAGAAGCTCTGTGTTGTATCTGTGACGCTGTCTGTCAGCTGTCACATGAAGGCCCTTTGTGTGGTATGGCCCCTCCCTCCAGCGTAACCCCAGCAGGGCTGTAGTTTCCTCTGCTTATCTGGCTGTGCTGGCTCCTCAGCGTGAGCCGTGTTAAGCTGGTGGATCGGTCTTGATTTGAAGGAGAGGCACTTTGAAAGCTGCAGGGATGAAGGGACGATCGGAATGTTAACACGGTTCTCGGTTCACCACCCACTAAATCAGAATATGGAAGCTACCCAGAGCTGCCTTTGCTGGAGTGGCCATATAGTTTTTGTGCTTAGTTCATAAAAAGGTCTGATTGGGTTTTCCAGCCCTGACTGTGTCTCTGTGAACATATGTGTACGTATATGCGCTTGAGAAAGAGAAGGAGGGTTTCTCCAACTGATACCTTTCCATTGTCATGCGTGGGTGAACATGCAAGCACAAAAAACATCATTTAAATGGCAAGATACGTGCTCCTGTGTACCCATGAGCACATGGTCAGACAGATAAAGAGCGATGTGAAATCACAGGCCCGCGTGTGGAGCGCTGCGTGACAAGATGGCGGAGTTCATCCACCGGCAGGAAGTGGGTTAAAGTGGTGAGCACCGGACGGTCTTGTTGGAATGCGGTTGCCATGCCAATAGCATTCAGTAGAACGGGTCACGGCAGACGTATGGGCCTTTCCCGGCCCTGACAGCCTCCAGTGCAGGTGCCTCTCAGCTGCTGGGACAACAAAGTGCCCTTTGCCTTCGCAGCCATCCACAGGAGTTGGAGAAGGTTTTGAACTTCAATGTTTCATTACAGTATAGACAGTCTAGAGTGATATGGAGGTCAAAAAATATAGTCTGGTGTATTTCAAGTTAAATATAACATAATATATAACATTTCAATCAATATTTAACTCTGCAGTAAATAAATCCTTAAAATGTGGTTTATGGTGTCTAAAATGTAAAGAAAAGCCAAAAAATAAGTAATTTTAGAAGTGAAAATTGAAAGTGGAGAAGCCCAAGTGTACATCTGCGCCACCCCCCCCCACCCCCTACCCCCCAAATGCACCCTGAGAACGCAGGAATTCACACTCCAGCCAGACGTCATCCATCTGAATAACTGTGGTATTATGATTTAGGAGAATTGTTTTCCTATTTAAATTTCAAGAAATGAGAAATATGTGGAAGGCAAATGTAAAAGGTTTATTTCCTGCATTCTTTTTCAGTGACTCATGAAAGATGCGTTTCTTGAAAGTGTGCACAATGTGAAGAAAATTCCAGTTAGTGATCTAAAGAACAGGAATGTTTAATGAAACTACAGTGCCAGCAACTGCTAGAACTCATTCTTCTGGTTGTTGTGTTTTTAAATTTCTTATTGCTCCAGCGTACGTCTTGTACACCAAAACCGCTACACTTATGGAGAGTGTAGACTGTGTTGATGCTCTAAATGTGTTTTTGACATGTGTCATTTGTATAGGGCAATATGGATGTGGGAATATATAGTTCATCTTTTTCAAATAAGGTTTGAGTGATTAGCATACATCATAGTAGCCACAAGCTGAAAAGTCAAAATCCAAATGACACGGTTAATGAAAATGAGAAAACGGGGCTTACTGAATTACCGACTGAGCCCCTCTGAAGATAAAGTGATTAATTTATAAATAGTTTTTATGAGCTTCAGATGTTTTGGTTATCACGAGAGCATGATTTTACACTGGTGCAATCATGCATAAATATGTGTGCATGTGAGAGAAAGATAGCGACAGACAGAAAGACCGACAAAGAGAGGGAGACAGAAAGAAAGATAGACAGATTTTATTGCCAAGCCAGGCTCACCTTTTGGGTACACCAGAAGTCATTTTACTCTAATCTGACCGACCTCAGCAGAAGCAGATGTGATGTTAGTGTTCCAGGATTAAATCCTCTCTAGAACACACAACAAGCTCAGTTATGGCCGACAGTCTTTCCTCCAGTTCAAACCTCTCCTGCTAACACTGAGGCCATCGCATTTGTTTGGGCGATTTCAGGAAATGAGTCTAGATCATAAACTTAGAAATCAGCGTATATATGTGTGCGAAAATTAGAATTGTTACCTTAAATTTCACTTCCTCAAGCAACGTGGCAACAACCATAGAAAGCTTCACACTTTCTGCATACTGTCTTGAGATTCTGGAGAATATCCGATGTATATGACTGCTCAAAAAAACTTTAGTGTTTAGTGTTTAGTGTTTTCCTCCCCTATTTAAAAAAAGAAACGATTGCATGCACATGTTCTGGGATCTCCTACTGTGTGGAAGTGTAGGTTTCTACATTTTGTGAAGGTGCTATAATTCTGCTAGAGGGCAGGTGTCAGGACCAGCAGTGTGGTGGTGTATGCAGCTTGCAGTATTTGTGGAGTTCCACAGCTGTACTCCAGAATTAAGCGAGCTGTGTCTTAAACGCTGATATTCACACTGAATGTTGGAAAAAGAAAACAAAATGGACTGAATAGTGAATTCTACCTTCTCTTCTACATCTTTGTCTGTCTGATTCACCTGCTGAAGATGAACAGAGGTGTGTTTGGAACATTTCCATCTTGATGGTGCTTTTTGTCCCTGTAATATGCATGTTTCCATTTGCTCATTCATATCCATGTTCACTGAATACACGGTGATCTAATGTGAGTCATTCAATTGTCCCAGCTCGCATGAGTCAGAGGGTGTTGCTTGTTCATAATCTGGCAAGAGTTTCAGATTAAACAGAACAGCGTAATTCTGCTGCCTTCTAGCTGTGGTTTTGTGTTGGTGAACAGTGGGCAAGGCCTCGCACACGCGTGTGCAGCACGTGGCAGACTGGCATCGCGTGGCAGGCTTGGCCTGCTCTCTGAGAAGCAGCCGCGTCTTGAGTGCAGCTAACGTGTGACTGCACTTGGGCAAAGTGACAACAGCGCCGTGCTAACGACGGCAGCAGCGTGTCCTACCCTGGCAAAGCTTCACGTGTTCACGTGAGACACGCACGCTCGTCGTTTTCACCTCTGCAGAGTCACAGCAGCGTTCTGCGCTGTTTTTATTATTATTTTGTAGTGTGCACCCGCCACAAACACCTCCCTGATCGAGTATCCACCGCGTGTTCTGACAGACAGCTCAGGTTTCCGTGCTTGAGTTTTATGTTGATGTCGGTAGGGAAAGAAAACGGAAGCACCTCTTAAACTCGGCAGATGTGAAATATGTACTGTAGCAGTGCCTCTGCGTGGGGGGGGGGGGGGGGGGGGGGGGAGCTGTATTCTCTACGGAGAACACACAGTTACTGCAGCAGGAAGTCTCGCCTGCTGCAGCTGTGCCTTCTTCTGCCACGCCTTCTTCTCTATTTTTTAACGTTTTTTTTTTTTTTTTTTTGCGTAGCAGTCATTAAGTCTGGTGCAGAGCACTTAATGGTTGCCTCGTGACCTTAAAGGAACTCCCTGTCAAGTGTTGGAGTAGCCCGTCCTACTGTAGTCTGCCACTGGAATGAGTTAATAAAAGAATCACATTGTTGAAGCTATTAAAACGGATTATGTGAACTAATTGTGTCATTTGAATTCGGAACATCAGAGACAGTAACGTTAAAAACATTTGTTTTGTCTGAAGATCACGTGTCCTGCATTTCTAAAGCTAGCGTGTAGCTTGGCCATTACACCTCGTTGTTTGGAAGATGCTGATGAGGAAGTGGAAGGTTCTTTGAATGGTGAATGCAGCATCTGTGCAGGATTAAAGCATCAACGCAGTCTGACCGCCCTGTCGGTTTACGCAGAGTCACATTGCTGTTGGCGTATTGCTATTGGCCGGTATTGGGAGAAACATACCATGATGACGTTTGAGAATTTAGTGCTGATGTGTGCTGACATTTTAAACATTTTGGAATTATCTGAATTTCTGCGAGAAAATTCTGTTTTAATCTGATCCGATATTCATGTACTTCATTGTAATAATAAATATTATTTAAATATTAATGGTTCTGTCACGCTACGGTCCCCGAACCCTTCGTTTTGGGGCGTGTGTTAACGTTGTCTGTGTCTACTCGTCTGCGTCAGTGTAGCTCCGTGGGTGCGGGTGCGTCTTGTCATTATCCGTCTCACCTGTGGCTCGTCTCGTCATCACGTGGGGTTGATGTGGTCTGTCTATTTAATGTGCGTTCGCGCAGTGTCTTGTGCTCGTCGTTGTCTAATGTCTACACGTTGCCGTGTCTGTTTAGGTTAAACGTGCGCTGTATTGCGCAATATTTGTATCACATTAAACGTGACGTCTGCTGAATTCGGAGGTTCTGTGTCTCATCCTTCGCTACGCTCCCGGCGTCACAGAACGACGAGCCGACGAGAGACACCCAACCATGCCAGGCTACACCACCCGACCTAAGAAGGGGAGGAGGCCCAGCAAGCACCACCACGCCTCTTCCCCTGCACAGCACCGCGGAGCCCCCGTCACCCTCGAAGCGATGCAGCAGGATCCGTTGTGTGCGGTTATGCTGCTTCGGGCTCGGGAAGCCAAGACGGAGGAGTTGGCGGACTATTTCCGCGAGACCGCGGTGCGGTTTTGGAAGGAGCGTCACCCCTCTCCCTCCAAGGACCTCTCACCTCTGCGGGTAGGCTCCCTCGAGCTCTGCTCCACGGAGAAGACCCCCGAGAGCGAGTTCGAGGGGGCGGACTCTCCGGACGAGGAAGAAGAGGAAGAGGACAGTTCACCCTCTATATGCTCCGCACCCACCATAGATTATGGCGAGGGAGAAGAGGAGGTGGACTATCCCCACTCCGTGTGCTCCGCCCCAACCGAATACTACGGCGAGGAGGAGGAGGATTACCCTCCATCAGTGTATTCCGATCCCACCATAGACTACGGTGAGGAGGAGGGGTCCTACACCGAGGAGGAGGGCTACATCCCTCCGCCCGTAGGTCCCTCTACCACCGTGGAGGAAGGCGGAGAGGAGTATGACGAGGAGGAGTACCCTCCGTCGGAGTGCTCCGCATACCCTGAGGAAGAGGGCTCCTATACCGAGGAGGAAGAGGAGAGCCCTCCCCCCTCGGAACTGTCCGCCGGGACGGTGAAGAGGAGGAGGTTTCCAGAGGCGGGCTCGTCTCCCGAGCGCTCCCCAGCCAGCGACATGGACTGTTCCCGGGGTGGCAGCTCGGGGCAGCCCATGAGCTGGAGCCGTGGCAGTGAGGAAGATATGGAAGCAGAGGAGGCCCCTCCCACTGCCAGGTCCGGAGGGAGATCCCCGGGTGAAGAAGGATTCCCGTACGGCCCACCGAGGGGCGGGACCAGCCGCGCTGCACCTGACGCGTCCGCCAGCCGCGCTGCACCTGACGCGTCCGCCAGCCGCGCTGCACCTGACGCGTCCGCCAGCCGCGCTGCACCTGACGCGTCCGCCAGCCGCGCTGCACCTGGCACGTCCGCCAGCCGCGCTGCGCCCGGTGGAGGGTTTGCAGCGAGGGCAGGAGGAGGACCGTCCACCGCAGCGCCTGCAGCCCCAGCAGCTCCCGGTCTCTCTCCCCTGATCGCTCTCCTCCTGGCGCGCAGCCTGGCGCCACTGTCATGTGTGTCCGTTCCTGTTTTCGTATGTATTCCCGTATGTCTGCCTAATCTCCTTTTCCCTTTCGTGCCTCTGTGTGTTAATGTTCCTGTTTGTGTGTTTGTAAATGTCCCGTTAAATGTGTCTAACGTGTTTTCCCCGGTCTTCCCAGGGAGGGTGTTCTAGGCTGTTCGTGGCGGATTCTCCACCGAGGGCGGTCATCTCCCAGACGCAGGACTGGGCACTTCGGATCCGCCCATCGACGTGGGTTCGGGGCACTCGGTCCTGTTGGCACCCCGGGACGGGTAGTGCCCTTGGTGGGGGCGTCTGTCACGCTACGGTCCCCGAACCCTTCGTTTTGGGGCGTGTGTTAACGTTGTCTGTGTCTACTCGTCTGCGTCAGTGTAGCTCCGTGGGTGCGGGTGCGTCTTGTCATTATCCGTCTCACCTGTGGCTCGTCTCGTCATCACGTGGGGTTGATGTGGTCTGTCTATTTAATGTGCGTTCGCGCAGTGTCTTGTGCTCGTCGTTGTCTAATGTCTACACGTTGCCGTGTCTGTTTAGGTTAAACGTGCGCTGTATTGCGCAATATTTGTATCACATTAAACGTGACGTCTGCTGAATTCGGAGGTTCTGTGTCTCATCCTTCGCTACGCTCCCGGCGTCACAGGTTCAAGCAATGAAAAACTACTAAATATGAAGATTTCCATACCTTTTCTTTCAGTTTGCTTGGCTTAAACCGTTTGTTTAGTAATAATATGGCACATTTACATGGATCACTAGGTAAATTGCTTATCATGCGGATATGATAGTCATACATCTAATATGATGAAGTAGGAATTGGCAGATGGATTTCAGATATATATGGAGATATTTGTCTTTAAATAGTATTTGGTTGAATCCTTTATTCATGCTGTAAGTTTTTGATCTGTATTGCTCTGTTAGCCAGTATGTTCTGAAATGTTCATGTTCATGTGATTTTTCCACATGCTCCCTTGTTTTGGTTCAGTCCCCTTGTTTAAAGTCACCTTGCCAATGTCATGTTTTTCAACAATGTTAGTTGTTGTTGTTAAGTGCATTTAAACCATTTATTTCAAACCGGTGTTTTCCTGGTTCTCTTTGTGTTGGCTATATGACCTTTGACCTATATGACCTGTGCTATATGACCTTTGACCATCTTACTGACACTGATTTCATTCTTCTCAGCAAATGCGTCTGCATCCATATTGCTGTCATTATACTTCAACCATGTTATTAACAGGTTGGTCAGTGTTACATAAGGTTAAATAAAATAAAACAAACTAAACTATGTTGTTTATTGACAAACAAACAATTGCACTGAGCAAAATGTTTACAAAATATTTTGACATCGTCCCTTTTAATGCTGTATGTAGGCAATACTGTGTCGTACAACATATGTTACCATCATTGAAATGAATTTAGAATGCATGAATCTTTTGAAACGTCTATGACAAGTTTACCCACTACTTTAATGCTAACTAACCTATGGACCTACCTCATAATCTACTCTGCTGCTGTTGTAGTGATTATTGCTATGGATTATGAGATCTAGGTTGACCTCAGGGAAATCTTCATTAGATATAACATGTTTCATGTACAAATGTAATCTCATTTAATCTTGCAATCTGATCTTGCAGAAAATTCCCTCACTGGGAATTTTGGTAATCTAATCTCAGTATTTCAATGGTAGATCTGTTCCTTGTAATCTCAAATTGCGTTCCGCAATGTGGATATGTTGGTTTAGTAACATTTGATGAGGTAATTTTCTGCCTCTGGCTGGCCATATGGTTTATTTATTTATTTCTTTCTTTCTTATTTATTTCTTATATATTCTTATTTATTTGTGCCGTGTTTTGACCAGATGACGTGTAGCTCACTGATGGGCTGACCTTAAAATCACACAGTAGCCCCAGAGTTACGGTCCACCCTCTTGAAGCTCTCCTCAGCTGGTAAACATGGAAATATCAGTGTCTCTCCCAACAGAGCTCAGGTCTCCATACCAGCAGAGCCCTGCCCTCACGCTGACTCATTGTTCCACCACAGTGATGTCACAGGGGTCAAATTCTGCTAGAATGGCCTTCCCTGATTGGTTACAAGGTTCCTGCCAGTTTCCAGGGAGATTCCCCTCTCCCTCCCTCCTTTGTAGACACTTCATTTGACTGGATAATGTGGACAGTTTTATTAAAACTTTTATGTACGTCACTATCTCTTCCAGCAGCTCTGGTATGTCTCATGAGATCTCAATCTCACGTCTCATTAGCTAAATGATAGATGGCTATGAGATGGCTCAGATGGCCATATGGATGGCTAGGTAAATAATATTGTATTTTTTTGCACTTCTGTTTCATTGGCTTTATGCCTTCACAACAAAATAAGTTAAATCTACACTAGTTTATGGAGTTTTCGCAACATTTTACTTTTCCAGCAATAATTTTTTCTTTAAAACTGCTAAACTACTTTTAACTGAAGCATTTCACTTCTCTGAAGCACGGCCATCTGAACGTATCAGGATGTAGCTGTTCAAGTCGTGTACCTACTCTACAGGATAACGCACATAGCCACAAACACAAAACAGCTGTCTTGCTCATTTAAACAGTGCCAATAAGTGCAGAATATAGAAATAGGTATTTCTAATAGAATTGTAATTCCTGAATCATGAATATGCATGACAAATTCGATCATCTGTCCTATAATCAAGCATTATGTACATAATACTTTTTTCCTTTAATGTTACACAAGCAATTCGGTCAAATTCCAGGCTAGAGACTTACAGAACTGGATCAAATTCATTGCTTTTTTTCTGTGATATCCATCATTTCCTGCCAGTATTGGCCCAATAATGAAACTGGGTATGGGACCAGAGCTGAGCCATGAATTACTGACCAGTAGGTGCTGGCCATTTTTAATTAGGGTTTAGATATATCTCGTAGGCTGTTTGTAACAGCCATAGATCAGATTGACTGAAAAGGCCATTTAGCCCGTCAGTCATGGCATGGTTCCTTGGAGCAGAACATGGGTTTTCTTGAAGCGTAGTGTTACCTAAGCAATTCAGAGGCAGCAGAGTACGCATATGAAGCACTTTTTGGTGTGCAATAACATGAAACAAGCGTGCCTTATAGGGAGGGTGCCTTTATGATCTATGAAATCATTCTAGGAGTGCTTTTGTCACCGTTCTGTTTAGCAGTCTACCTATTAGTTGGCCGTCGGCTCCTTTTAGTGTTTATAGTGCCCTGTCGAGCAAGCAGATTAAAGCTCTGTGTCACGTGACTGCGGTAAACTGTGCAGACCCCAGGAGACACCCCTGTTGCACTGTATCTCTGATGCAACCGCTGACCTCTTTACGCTGCGAGGACCCCAGCGTGCACTGAAGCGTCAGCTGTATGGGGAGATTCCTGCCTCTTGCCTGGGTTTGGTGATTAACTGAGGAGTTTGGCTCTAGGATAGCGGCTTTGAGAAGAGTCTGTAATTGAGAAGCTGGGAGGCATAGTGAGACCATCTCCTGACTTGGCGTGCACAGATCGTGCTGTAGATATAGTTTGTCAGACTTGAGTGGTACATGAGAGTCGAACGTGGTGGGACTGCACTTTCTTCATACTCTATTAAAACTCTCTCTTTTTACATATATGACTAGGTGTTTTTTTCTTATCTGAGAGGAAGGGCCTGTTGTCTTTACCAGTGTCATTAAATCATTTCCAGGCTAAAAGGTTCAGCCAAAATTTATTTATTAGGGGTGGGCATAGATTAATTTATTTAAATCTAGATTAATCTCACTGAAATCTTGAAATTAATCTAGATTAATCCAGATTAAAATGGCTCATTCAGAATATGCGTGCCTCCCAAGTTGTGACGGGCAGGGTGAGCGAAAATAAATGGAAGCGATCACGCCAAGTCTCAGGGAAATAGGATGGTTTAATATGTAAAGTGCGCAAACCAAAACCCGTGAACTGATCCGAATTAAGGATATAATAACCAGCAGTCAACTGGTACAAAGACAAGACATATATAGACGAACAAACGACCCTCAGGTGAGACGGATCGCGGGCTCCGCCCACCTGAGGGACGAACACAACGCCACACCCACAGGACAAGCTGCTGCTGTAGACGGGGGCGACCAGTAGGGGGCCGCCGTACCGTGACAGATCCCCCCTCCAAGCCGCACTCCCCTCCACCGGCTGTGCGGCCTACAGCAGCAGCACACAAAACAAAGGGGCAGGCAGGCAGGGACAAGGGACACACCCCCTGTAGTCCCAGAGCTGAAACACAAAACACACACAGGTTAGCTCACCTACCTGGGCGGGACCCTGGACCGACTGGGCCGTCAACAAGACAAAACCACGCCCCGGTCGGTCACAGGGCCCTCACGCCCTAACCGGCCTTAAGCCGCATAGCCCCACAGGTGCGAGGACGGCGGGCCACGGCTCCATGTCCGTCTGGGGTGTATGTGTGCAGGTTACCTCCCTGGGGCGTGGCTAAGTCACCTCCTGGACCTACCTCCTCCCGGAGCTGGCCCCTGCCTTCTACTAGGGGCCACCCCAGCCTCCTGGGGAGTCAGCCCCAGCCGGAGCCTGACTTTACGAGGTGGACTCCTCCACCAAACCCAGGAGCGCCAGAGACCGAGGCCCAGAGCACCCTTATCGCGGGCTGGGGAACAGCCCCCAAGGGCCTCCTGGTCACCCCGAGCAGGAGGGAGGATCTCCATCCTCAGCAGGAGCTCTTCGGACCAGAGCCCTATCGTCCCCAAACATCCGGGGGCCCCAGCCCTCTAGGGAGGGGCTCTTTCCGACCGGGCTCCGGTCACCCTACAACATAAGGGGGCTCCTGCCAGCTGAAGACCCCCACAAGGTCCAGGACTGCCACGATCCACCACCAGGGAGAAGCACCTGCACATAAAACACAAAAAGCACACACACACCCACACACACCAACACAAAACACATACGCGCACTTACCCTGACCATCTCGGCACCCCGCCTCCGGGGGGAGGGGTCTCCATCTCAGCAGGAGGGGACACCAAACAACTCACCTGATGCATCAGGAGAGGGGCCCCTACCGGCTCCGGAGAACACCCTCGACTCCCTGGTCAGGGCCTCCCTTAGGAGCGACGCCCTCCGTGCCACTCCCCGTGGCACGGGACCATCACTGGTCCACCCCCACACACACACTCAAGGGGGAGGAGCATGTGTGGAATTACACACAACAGTTCACAAGCACGCTAAAACAAAACGAACACGAAAAGACAAAATACAAAAGACAAATGGACAGGACCAACACACGCGCGCTCTGTAAATGGTGACGCAACCACTCCGGCTCGCAGTCGCTCCCTAATTCCAACACGGAACACATGGGGAGCGAGGCGACAAAAGCGAGTGATACTCGCGTCACGGTTTACAGGGACGCGCCTCCCCAGCTCGCAGTCGCTCACAACACACAAACGCAACACAGAGAGCGAGGCGACAATGCCGAGAGGCACTCGCGTCTCACACGCACAACACTCAAACGTGTGTGTGCAGCACGCTTCGGTCCCGCTGTCCACACACACACATTACGACAAAAAAAAACGAAACGCACATCCATAAAAGAGGAGCTTTACGGGGGTAACGGACTCCAGTCCTCGCCGTGTTTCAAACAATACACTAGATAAACGAACATTTAAACACGGCGGGACGAGTGGAGACCGACCCAGCTCACTCTCATATGAAACATACAACACCACGCAGACAAACACTTACCACGAGACATTACCACGAGACATGACCACGAACGAAGGAGAAAGCAAAGGAGACTGGCGGCTTCCGAAGGTGGCTGGTTATTCTGTGACGGGCAGGGTGAGCGAAAATAAATGGAAGCGATCACGCCAAGTCTCAGGGAAATAGGATGGTTTAATATGTAAAGTGCGCAAACCAAAACCCGTGAACTGATCCGAATTAAGGATATAATAACCAGCAGTCAACTGGTACAAAGACAAGACATATATAGACGAACAAACGACCCTCAGGTGAGACGGATCGCGGGCTCCGCCCACCTGAGGGACGAACACAACGCCACACCCACAGGACAAGCTGCTGCTGTAGACGGGGGCGACCAGTAGGGGGCCGCCGTACCGTGACACAAGTAATGACTTGTAAGCACACGTGCGATTTGTTGTGGGTGGTAATTCACAGGTTTGAAAACTCGTTCTCGCCCCCGACTGTGCAATTTGGTTAGGAATACACCCGAGCTAAACTATCAAGGTGAATGTCATCAGTTTGCTTACCTATTTTGACCTGTTCCCAACCCAACTTTAAGAATAGATTAACGTCGATATTTTTTATATCGCCCGATAAGCGTATCACATTATCGAACGTCGTTAACGCCGATAATGGCCCACCACTAATATATATATATATATATATATATTATTTCCTTCCATGTATGTTAAGGAGCATTTATTATGAAATGTTTACATTTGAAGTACTGTATATGCCATATATGATTCTTATTTGCATTTGGGGAAGTCATTGCAAATTGCTGGAGTTTTTATTAACAAGGATGTAATACAAAGCAAAGGAACATGTCGCTACTTGCTAAAATGAATCATGAAATGCCTTCAGTTGCTGTGGTGTATGTTACTGGCATGGGTGGAGCGCAGACTTGTGTTTTTCCTGGTGGTAATAATGGTGTCCATACGGCCAACAGCAGATGGTCCTGGTGCTGATCTGACGCTGAACTCTGAGCATCCACTCCTGCTTCTGTCCTTTAGAGCCGTCTCTTGCTTTTCGAGGCAGAGACGGCGGCTCCTTCGTGCCAGCCAGCCGTAGAGAGCGCCTTCCTGGGCAGCAGACTGGTGCCATCTGCCACTCGTGTTTGTGTGTGTGGCACTGACGCGTTCCTGCTTTTAACTGCGTGCCAATAGCTGGCCGGACATCAAACCTTAAAATTCCACAACGGCGTGTGTGTGTGATCAGAACGCGCCGGCCCAGGCCCACATCCTCGTGCGCGGGTCTGCTGTGTCTTCGCCGCCTTCTCGTGTCTGTGGCACGCTGCTGTCGAATTTTCAGTCAGGGCTTGACTCTCCTTTTTCTGTTTTGCTGAGGAGGTGCGGTCCTGCTGGGGTTCTGCAGAACTGCCCTATCGGAGCAGGAGACCGCTGACCAGCACACAGGAAGTAGCAACTCCTCCTCCCACTCCTCCGGCTCCGTTTGCCCAGTGGGTATTTGTGATTAGGGATGAGAAACATGACGCTCCTGGGAAGGCAGTCTCAGAGAGAGCTGAACTTGCCCGAGTGTGTGTGTGTGTGTGTGTGTGTGTGTGTGTGTGTGTGTGTGTGTGTGTGTGTGTGTGTGTGTGTGTGTGTGTGTGTGTGTGTGTGTGTGTGCGCGTGCATTACAGTGGACAAGGTCTGTGTGTCCCCGTTCTTCTGAGCTCATTGGATTTGAGCTCATCCTCACAGAGTTGCTGGTGGTCATATCCCACGTGGCTGGTCCTTCTTCATCATGGCTAAAACCCGCAAGCCATGTCTTTCATTTGCAAGACAGTTCGCACAAACCTCTGTGAGCATATTATGTGTTATTGTTTCTAATTCCAAAGAACAATATCTAGAAAATATTTTGTGCAGTTGCATAGCCATTGATGCTTCCATAGACAACAAAAATTGTGAACTTAATGTTTCATGTGGCATTGGACCAATTGAAGCCATTGTGGAGAACTCGGCAGTCGACAATGCTAATGCAAATAAGGCGGGTTGGTGCTTTCTCTTAGGTACAGTAAAGCAGACAAAAGGTGTTCAGAGCGGACGGGCACTTCATGTGTTTGCACTAGCTCGCCTCTGCGGACCTGAACAATAATGTCAGGATTTTTCATTAAAGATGAAAAGCGCCAATGCTCTGAATGGCCCTACTAATTAAAAAGCAGACGATTCCATTTTCATCTATTTAATTATTCCTACGTCACTTCAGTTTTCAGACAGAAATTCTGAAGTGATTTGAATGTGATTCTGATTGTTTGAGTGTCTTTAGTCTCTGTGCTGACCACTACACAGATGAAAAGTCCTCTTACTGTAATGACAATGCCGAGGAGACTAGCACTTAGTGTATTAAATGTAGCATGTTCTATTTTAAAGATCATCCCTGTTTGTGATGTTTTTAATGTTTTGTAATTTAGAAGTTAAGGCATTAGTTTTGTTTAGTTTGTATGTTTAGTTTAGTTTTTATTGTAGCTATTTTTTCAGTGCCTTGTGTGATTTCTTACTTAAGTCATTTAGTTAAGACCTAAATGACTTGTTTTTTTGTTTGTCTATATAATCTTGTCTTTGTACCAGTTGACCGCTGGTCATTGTATCCTTAATTTGGATTGTGTTGCGGGTGTTTGGTTTGCACACGTTCTTCATTAAAACCTCCTTTTCCCTGAGACTTGGCGTGATCGCTTCCATTTTATTTCGCACTCCCTGCCCGTCACACTGACAGATCTAACAATATCTAATTATTGAACTAAATACACACAACAAAATTTACACAAAATGAAATTATAACATTTTTAAAGATCAAAATACATATATGTGAACATGTAAATAAAGAGAATGGAGAATGGATTAATGAGCCAGTGAAATAATTTGACCTGCACAGAGTATTGACTGATAGTTGTTCTGGCAGTAATGGCTTTTTAAGTGCTATTAATGCTATTAAGTCTGAAATGTGCAGACTGAAGCAAATGAAGCAAACCTTTCATATCACATCCTGTTTAAATTCTGAATTGAACTCCTCAGAACCTCCAGATGAGTGGCACCATGTGTCAAATATAAATCTTCGACAAAATAATGCAGAAAACTATTTGTCTCTCATTAAGGATTCGCCACTTTGGTTATGTTTGAAGGTATATTGAAGTTGGAATATGTAAGGATATGATCGCAATACGGAGGTTTGGCTCTGAACCATAAACCCTGAGCGGTGAGTCTGATCATTCTCTCTCTCTCTTCTCTGCAGCCATCAAGGTGAACTGTGTGGGATCATGCGGTGTCTCCACCAAGATGAACGACATGTCGTGGATGGTGGAGGAGCAGTATGTGAGCAGCATGCTTTCTGTGGCCGATAAAGGTGAGAAGGTCCGCACCCTGCAGCCTGTCTGGCCTCCACTTGGGTCTTTCAACACTGGTTCAATCTGCTGAGATGTTACGGTGGCTTGTGGCCAGTCGTCTGCGTATGAGTCTTCTTCTGTTTATTGTTCGCACTTGCAGGTTTTGTTTCTTTAAAGGCCTCACATTGTGTTTTAGAGCAGGGCTGTGAAGATCAGGTTTCTCTCATAACTGATTTTACCCTGGGATTAGAACTTCTTTCCTTCTGTAGGTACATTTTGGAGATGTCTAACTGAAATTTAAAATGAAGCATGTTCGTGTCACGGCTGTGGTCAAAAACTGTGGTCATAAAGCTGTGGTCCATTGTCTGTGGTCAGAAAGCTGTTACAGACATGTTCCAACTGATGATTTCAGAGGAAATTACCGGTAAACAGTGAAACACAAACAGTCCTGCACATGTGCAGTGGACCAGTTAATGTAGAGTGGAAAACAGGCACCTCTGCTCTCTGTGTTAAACATCTCACCCTGGGTCTGTAGTCTGTGAGTGCATCTTCATTTACTTTGCCATTAAGTTATTTCTTCGGTTGTTTTTTTTTTATGATAAATATGTTCCCTCATTAGACAAATTTAAGGCTACTGTGCTGACATTGTGTCAGAACTGTTACTCTCTCTCTCTCTCTCTCTCTCTCTCTCTCTCTCTTTCGCTCTCTCCCTGTCTGTCTCCATTCTCCATCTCTCCAGAGTCTGTGTTCTCCTCTGTGAGTGTGGGCTCTGGGCTGAAGGGCCTTACAGCATCTCTTCTGTTGAGAGTGCGTGTTGGTGTACATGCTCCCGCTTGTCTTACCACCCGCCGACCTCTCACCCCTCTGCCCTCTTAAGGCCGCACGGGGACAGATGTGCTCCCTAATGACTCTCCTCGTAGCTCTCAGCCAAACAAAGACAGCGAGTGTCTCCCCCGCTCGCTGCCAACGGCTAATGCCACGCACCCATTAAGGGTGTGTTTGCACGCTCCAGAGCCCTGCAGTATGTACTCAGCCTGCAGCAGAGTGCTACAGGGGCCTGTCGCCCCTCCTCGCTGCAGTGTGAGCAGGGCTCGAGTGCTGCTGCCAGGTTCTGCCTGCAGGCTTGAGTGCTGTCTCGTGTTCCCCTGGGCTTTGCTGGTGTGATGTTTTATGTCCTACATGTGTTATTGTGCAATCAGCATCATGACGTGCGAAAGGAGACGGAAGTGCAAAAGTCAAAAATGTACGTGTGCTAGAAGTCTTTGTGGACTTTGAGGGAGAGACCAGCCATATGTGTGTGTGTGTCTACACTGAAGTGTGTGTTGTTTTCTCCTTCTGAGGACTGCTGCTGGTCACCTGTGTGTTCTTTTAGTATTTGCTTTGTAACACAACACCACCGTAATGTCCTAAATAATGAACCTGAGTGTTTACTGAGTGTTCTCCTCTCCTCCTCTTTGTTTGAATCTCGGTTTATTATATTGTTTATTTTATGTTCTTCTTTCATTCTTGCTGTTTTGCTCATTCACTCTGTCTCTCTTTCTCTCTCTGTTCCTCCCTTTTTTTCTTCCCCTCTTTCTCTAGCTGAGGCTGAATAGTAATGTGGTATATAGGCTACTGGAGGGGACGTTGTTTGGGATGGTGTTAATAGCCCAGCGCCTTGTTGACCTCCCTCAGACGGAGCCGCCCTGTTTGCTGCAGTGGTCCTCCCGGGCCTGTGAAGATCAGGCTGATCGGGATACACAACAGGTTAATCAGGACGTCAGTGCAGCTGTCAGAATCTCCACAGCAGCAGCACAAACAGCCCTCAGTCACATCACTGCACTCCCACTGTGTCAGACAAGCTCATCAAGTTTGTCTTGGGCACCAAACAACATAAAAGCATAACAAAAATGAATGTCTGATTAATTTTAAAATATTCTGCATTATTGCATGATTAAATTGTCAGTAAAAATAATAATAATAGTTAATAATATAATTTTAAAAAATTCTTGTGCTTGTATTATGGCAGATACGGTATGTATCTGTAGATATGTATAAGCATACGCAATGAAGATGTATTTTGCGGACAGGTTTTTTATAATTTGAAAACTGGCAATGTGCGGCTTAGTCGAGCAGCGGCCGCGTCAGCCATAATTATAGCAGGTCCAAAGCAGAAGCGTAAGAGCGGTCCATCAGTACACACAGCCCTTACGTGTGAGAGTCTTCCTTCGCCCCTCCGACAGGACTTTTGAAGCGTGTCACATTCCTCTGTGTCAAGTATATGGCAATATTCTGCATGCTGTGTGTGGTGCCTGTTACCACGCGTCCTCTTGTAGTCACACGCGTGAAAGGTGTGTGCTGTCAGGAGGTTTGTGTGGCACAGGGATGGATGGTGTCTGCAGAATCATAGCTGCTGCAAGTCAAAAATAGCAAAGGCCCTTTTATGTGTCGCCTTGAAGGTTTTATGATCAAAATCTGTATTGGTTGCTTTAAAAAGGCGTCGTAAAATTTCTGTATTTTTAGTCACATTTGTGTTTTAAGATTTGATTTAAGATTTGCGTTTTGGCAAACAGCTTCTACTTTCAAAGACCAGCACTTCAGACAGGAACTGGTCCTTCTCCTCATTTCCTATAACAGACCTCTTCCTGTCTGAGAGGTTCCTTCATGTAAACAAGGTGAAGATTAATGTGGTAGTACTCGGGCTGCAGTAATTGAATTGAACTTTTACAGCATATGTTCACTCGGGGTATCTAACACATAACAGAATACAAGTGCTGTGTGTCTTATTTGTGCTAAGCAGACATGTGACTATGTGTAGCAACAGCCTGTGTTTCATTTGTAAGTATTTAGTGGCTGTATTGGAGTCCCTGGAGATGTTGGTAGTTTTCTAAGCAGTGTATTTCTTTCAACCACTAAACTGGCTGTTTTTGTGTGTTTTCTCACTAGTACGTCTCGGTCATGTGACCCATGCTGACATTGTTTGTATAGCACTCGCATTGGCGCTGGTTCCTTTACAGGATTATGATTATGCGCTGACATCCTCCACCTCGCGTGTAACAGATAATCCAGCCACGGTGCTCTTGATGGATAATCCCGCTGTCCTTACAGCTCTGCCTCTCTCCCTCTGCAGGTAATCTGGCAGCCGGAGAACACAACTTCCCTTTTCAGTTTCTCATTCCAGGTAAGATTAAGGACCAGTGGTCTTCTAACAGCTTTTTCTACATGAGTTACACACTGGAATCCCCAAGGATCACATTTACATTTATGAAGTACAGTGGAGATCACTGGAAATGAAATAATAAAAGACAGAGTTTGACAGTGTAGGTTTGATGGTGTAGGTATCAGTTGTTTTTACACTGGGGATTTTGCTCTGTATGCAAACTTGGTGACTAACTAATTTCCTACATGAAACCACAGTCCCCGCGGTTACTCATTAATGTCCAGATAACTGCAGGCCTCCACCTCTCTCCCTTCCATCCCGCTCTGTCCAGTTTCATGAGCAGCTGCAGAACGTCCAGACACTATTAAACACTGCTCTCTGAGGAGAATTCATAAACATCTCACTTAAGATGGGTGTTCAGTGTAATACATGGAAGTGAAAGGCCAAAGGAAGTCACTGATGTCCCTGACGAAGTGGAGATGGTAGAGATTCTGTTCTCAGTTCTTGTCTGTATCCAACCTCGTGAGTTTTGTCGTGCCCACTGTGTTTCTGAAACCATCTACATGGTCAAATCATTTTGTGGCTGTGGAGTTATGAGTGTGTGACGCCAAAGTTCGGTTCCGTTATGGTAATGTTCAGCTGAAAAGAGAAAAGAAAGAGGCAAGAATAAGACGCAACAATCTCTGGTGTCTGTGGTGACTCATGTCCTGTGCTGGTGACCACACATACAAGTGCAGTAGTCTTCTAAGGAAAGAGTCGTTTTGAAACCAAAACTGGATCAATGGACAGAATCAAATTAAATTCCACTAACCCAGCCGCGCGTGTCAGTGAAGAGACGTCAGAGCAGGACAGTGTAGGTCTGTGTATCTTTAAATGGTAGAAATATACCTGACTCAACTTTATCAGCTAAGGATCAAGCCCTTCACGAGTCGAGATTGGGCATGTCACGGCAGGGTGAACACAAAATTCTGCAGTCTAATAGCTCTCTGTGACCTCAGTTTGATGCCACAGGATTAAAGTAATAACATCAGTGATGGTACACTATGCCCCCTGCTGCCAGATTACAGAACCACACACTGAACTGTGCTACATCCATAATAAATGTATTAGGGAAGATCATGAAAGGTGATGTCATGAACATTGATTTAATCATTATTAAATTGTCAGTCTTTTGATTATGACTCTAGTATCTAATAGTATGTATCGGAAGCTTTTGAAAATTTAGTAAATTATAAATTCACTATAAATGTTTCTTGAGTTACAGCAATTAAACCATCACTGTTTACACTCCTCCACAAACCGTGGACGTCAGACGAAACCAACAGCACACAGTAGACAACAGTCAGCCTGCCAATAACGGTCTTGACCAAGTGACTGACCTGTGTCTGGCTCATTATCAGACCTTAGATTACAGAGCTAACAATAACGCGTCTGTAGGAATGTTCTGGGCGTTAACTGCCGTTCTGAGGAAGAGGGATAGAAATGTCATGGCGTTATGCCCTTCCCCTGTCCGAGCTCCCGGCAGTTGATGGAATGTTGCCGATTTGAGCTCTTGGCACAGTGGGTTGGTTGATGACCATACTTCAAAACATCTCGACAGATTTGACTAATGTTCACATTTATATCGTCATGCTCAGCCCTTTGGTCATCCGTCAAAGCCTGCAGGAGAAACGGACCCTCTTCTTTTCAAACGAACTCATCGCTGCGTTCTTTTAAGCTTCTGGTTTGTCTTTGTCATCGCTGCCTCCATTATTAGATCTAATAAATGAGCCACTACTCTTCAGTGTCCTAGCACAGTGGAGCAAGAGATTGTTTAGATCACTGAGATCTTATCAGTGACAGTGCTATATAAAGCTTTGACTAATTAGATCTATAGACCTCTGACTAATTAGTATCTAGATTTCTGTTTCCACATTTTATGTAAATAACCCTCCTTTTGTTTAGATGCATTTATAATGTCAAGAATGTCAACGTGTACATGACTAACCTACAAATTGCATCATTGACAGCACATGCCCCCACTTCTTATGAGGGACCATTCGGAAAGATCTTGTACAGAATCAGGGCTGTAATAGACACACCACGGTTCTCTAAGGACTACAAGACCCAGAAGCCATTCTACCTACTCAACCACCTGAACCTCAACGAGGTGCCTGATATAGAGGTAAGAGGTTGTAGAACTCTTTATTTAAAACTATCTTAATTATCTTATATTTAACAGAAAAATTAATATTTATTATTATAAACTTGATTATTTTCCTGGAACGCTCATTTGAGAAAATTTTACACAATAAGACTCCCAGTCCCTAAACTAATTTCCTCTCCCAGCAACCCAGCTGTGCTGTGACGTCTAAGAAGTTCACCTACCTCCTGGTGAGGACGGGGACCCTCCTGCTGAAGGCTCACAGTGACCTGAGAGGCTACACCCCAGGTCAAATCATCAAACTATCTGCCGAGATTCACAACAAATCTGGCAAACACACTGGATGCGTGTTAGCCAGCCTCATCCAGGTGGGAGGACATGTTGAGATATTTAACCAATAATCATTCTTACTTCAGTTCAGAGCTGCAACAACATGGATGTTTGGTTGGTGCCGGTGATTTTTAAGCTGCTGTTATTCTAGGTTGTTGATGGTGTAAAACGAGGACCATGTTGTCTCTTACGCCCACATTTGTGTGCATGTGTGGAATTAAACTGTGGGGTCAAAACCTTGAAGGGTATTTCAGCTGTGTCAAACACTGCCTTGCTTAGGCATTTGAAATGATAATCTGTGAACAAGTGTGCCTTGTGTGTGTGTCCCACATATGCAGTGTCTGTGTATAACAGATACAGTGTTTTAGGAATGATGACCAAAGCCACTGTAAAACCGACTAGTTTGTAGAGGTGGAGCAAAGGAACTTTTATGCTTTTTTTTGCAAGAAAGTCATTGAGTGATTGAACTTCAGTTATGTGTCCGCTTCTTAGCTTATCATTCAACACTTATTTCCTTTCTGCCCTTTTTTTAAATAGTTGCTCTCATTGTTGGAAGTCTCTCTGAGTGTTTGTGTTCTTTCTGAAGGACCTGTGTTCACTGGCCAGTGACTGATCATCCATGCATCTTTTTCCCCCCCGCGTGCAGAAAGTGACATATAGGACCAAGCGGCCGTTGTGTGACTTGCGGACCATAGCGGAGGTGGAGGGGGCGGGCGTCAAGGCGGGCAGTCACGCGGAGTGGCGGGAGCAGATCATTGTGCCCCCCCTCCCCCAGTCTGGCCTGGCGGGCTGCAGTCTCATAGACATCGACTACTTCATCCAGGTTAGCCAGAGAAGGCCCTACTCACCACCTACAGGTGCCCCGAGGGCGGGGTTATTTGTAAAGACAAATTTTATTTTAAAGGGTATTCGTTATCATATTCTGCTCATAATATCATTCTCATATTTTCTGGTGGAAATGCTACAATATCTACATAGTTAGATATGCCTTCTCCTCTGACCAATAAGAAAGGTTTGAGCTAAAGCAAGGACCAGTAATTGTGACTGTGATTATGAACTTTTATGGTGACTTTCTAATTATCTCTTAATTCCTGTAGGTGTCACTGAAGTCACCCGACACAGTGGTCACTCTGCCCATCTACATTGGGAACGTGGCGGTCAACCTGACACAGCCCCCTCTACCCAATCCTCTTCAGCACGCTGCCCCGGTCCCTGCTATGACCAGCCCCGGTACTGGACCGGTTGTTCCGAGCGCACCCCCTGCTGAAGAGGACCTGGGGCGGGAGCAGGGTGCAGGGGGGCTGACCAGTGAAGAAATCCCCACCAAGAGTCACTCCCAGCAAGACCCGTCCGGGCAGGCCGTGACCCTTTCCCCTAGTGCGTTCAGCCACAGCCCAGGCCAAGCTGATCCGCGCAGTAATCCCGCCCAGCCAGTAGAGGGCGCCGCTCCTCTGTTCTGTGTATCCACAGGTGCCACCATCCCTTTTTTCACTGAAAACAGTGCCAGTCCCGTGCCCACCACGTGTCCTCTCATCCTGCCTCCGGAATACAGCAGCTGGGAGTACCCGCACGGTGAGTGACGCCATTTTGTTCACTGTTGTAGATGTAAACGGCGTCTTCAAGAAGAGGCAGTACATTTGTACAAGCAGCTGTAATATTAATTTACCTCAGGATCTCTGGGAAGGAACGACAGATGTGTCCATGTTTCTTAATCCTGTTTAGTTTTTTTTTTTTCAGGGTATTCTGTCTATTTTTATACGTTTTTGTTTCCCTTCTCATTCCAAGAACCCCCACCCACTTATGAGGAGAGCTGCAGCAGTAACAACTCCAGCTTCAACACCAGCTTGACGTAGATGAGCCCAGGCGATGGGAAATACCATACCCAAGTGCATGCGTACATCTGCAAGCCCCCTCTGCTGGACACTCCAGGCATTGCACCCCTACTCCAATTCTTTCTAAGCTTAGGTAGAAGGGATCATTGACTTTCATTTGATTTATATCCCCAGTTCTCTTTGTTCCTTGACATGGAGGAAGAGACCCTGGAACAACACAGGGAACTAGTTTATCAGTGCCTAAATACAGTAGCACTCCTGAACAATTACAGGTTAACAAAACCTACTGCATTTATATGAAAGGAATACCAGCATCTGTGATGCCTTGAAATGAAAATCCATATCTATATGTCTTTCACTTGGGCCAGGCTGACCTTCTGTGAAGCCTGTTTAAAAAAAAACGGCTTAGTAAAGTCACAGTCTGCACGGCAATTTCTGTGAGACTTTTAAACTCAACTGTGGTTTAATGACATTGATCTGTGAACTCGCAGAGATGCATTCACTCAGGCCAGTGTTAGTGGGCTCTTCTGGGAGGCCTGGTTATTAATAGGTAGCCATCGTCACTGTGGGAGGAAGACGTAGTGCATCTAGTCCTCCTCATCACTGAACTGCAATGAGCTCTATGCAGACACTGCTTTGGCTTTTAACATGTAATGTAGCTGAGCATTATGGGTAGAGAAGACACCACATTGGGTAACAGTTTTTGTTACCCACCTTGGACATTGACTGCTTGACTGCTTGTATAATTTTCTCCTTGAAGATTTAGGAAGACTTTGACCGACACTTTAAACATTATGTTTAGTAAATTTTATTAACTATTATGTAATTAATTGGAGTAATTATTCTGTTGCAAAATTAAAAAGCATTGTTGGAAGAAATTGAGATGAGAGTGAACTATCATTACTTTGTAATGATTTTGAACTGGGTCATTTATTATAAAATGCTCTTATCGGTTTGTCCGTGTTCTGACCCTCTGCATGTATTCTTAAAACTCGATGCACACCTAGTGAGTGTGTGGGGCAAGTTGTGGTTAGCATTGTACAGATTATGATGAAATGTTGATTTTGAGATGCAACCAAGTAAATGTTCCCTAAGCTGGAATGAAATGCATGGGCTACAATATGCACCACTGACACTTGATGCAAACCCCAAACGTTTGTACATGACTTGTGTGTTAATTTATTGCGATTAAATCAACCCACAACTACTGATGGTAAAAAAAATGTATTGAATTCCCAGTTGAGGCCTTATGTCATATAATGATTGCTGTGTACAACTTTGATAGTATTCAAATACTTTTAAAAGTATGATTAATCAAGATCATGGAACTGTTGAATTATCAAACATTTGAAATATTGAAGCACAAAATAGCACTTTTTAATAGAATTTGATTATGTCTATTTGTATATTTAATTGTGTGAGTGAACGACACAGTGAGTGTGAAAGACCTCCTTTAATTAACTTCCAAAACTCCAATATTGTTAAGTTAGCTTTAGATTCACTTTGGTGTTTACTGTCATTTTGTCTTTTAAATAGCAAACCTTATTGTTCAAATTCAAGGTTCCTCTCCAGTCTTGTGTAGGTCTATGTTCAGTGTCAGTTTGTTTAGTTCTAAATACTCCATTGGTTATGTTACTTATCAATGCCCTGGTATATCTGTGCATCTAAAGGTGGAGAGTTATGTTTTCAGCACAGATTTTACAATGGACTGTCCATCCCTGTAGCAGTGTGTGTGTTGTGTTCAGATGCATGTGCATGCCCCGAGACCTTACAAGAGATGCCATTCAACTGTGAAAAATATTTCACCAATTGATAACATTTTGATACGTGTAGGATTATGTATTCGGTTGTGCAGTATCTAAATTGGAGGGATAGCAGTCACTGAAAATAACCAAGCAATTGTTTAAAGAGCCTTCCTGGTTCGGTCAAAACCAAAACTATGCTTCGCTATTCCCACTAAAGCAGAGTATGTGAAAGGTCTTCCATCTCCACGTTAAACCTGTTGCTCAGTGTGACAAGTGCATATTTTAGATGTTGGGTCACTGGAGGAGAATATTTATGGGCAGATCTTTTTTTAAACACCTGGATGGTTATTTCTAGAGGGACTCAAATAAGCCTTTCGACCTACGTTGCCTGCTTAGAAATGTTCAATATAGTACTGCGTCATTCCGAGAACTGCTTAAAACTGCTCTCAAAACAAAACCCAATTTTGTTATCATTTCTGTCCACCTGGAACATTATGTTGGATAACATGCACCAGCAAATACCACCATGCTTGCTCTTAAGTTACAGCAAGCCCATGCCTTAACTATTTAATGTAGCCCTACCACGACTGTGGCACGAGTAGATGATGTGGCTGTTGCTTGATTTCAGTGGATTTGTTCTTCTAGCATGTTATTAGCTTTCTTGATTCTATCCTCCCAGTGAGGACCAATGCATCGATCAAGAAGGACAGATGCTACTGGTTTTATCTTGTGTAACGTCCACCACACTTCATCTCTCTTAACGATTAAAGGCAATGAACATGTGCAATGTGCAGTGAAGTCACTCCAGCTTCGTTTTGAACTTCAGATGTATGTTTTTTGGCCCCTCTAGCTTTCCGTACTTCACATCACCAAAGGTTCAACAACAGCTTTATTACTTTGTTTGTCCATCGTGTGTTACTTTTTTTTATTGATATGGGTGGCCTGCGGTTTTGTACTTTTCTATTGAAAACAGTGATTGTGCATATGGTGAGCTTTTGAAATATGTTAGCGCCTGATGCTTGTTAGCAGGTTTTGCAATGCAGTAGCACCATTGTGGATCAATGTTGTATTTCAGAAGAAAAACTAAAATCTAAACTGTACAGTGTACTAATAAAATCTTATCAACCTCCATCACTTCGTAACTTGTTTTGTCATGGTAGCACTTGTTCAGTGCTTCTCCTGAACCCTTCTTTTCCTCTTTTTTTAAACCAGGATGGGTAGAACTGGATTCCAGGAAATCTCACTTCCTTTACTGCCTTACTTGGCAAATAAATCAAGAAAGCCGAACATGGGATGCAACAGTGAAAGCGACAATGCTTGTTACTACTGTATTAGTGTGGCTAAGCCATTGATAGACATGTTATATTGAAATGGGTAAACCAACGCTGTTTACAAATATATTTAGGAAGGGAAATTCCTGATGTGCACAGACTATGCATCCTTAAGAACTGGAAAGTTATTTTATAGAGAGCCATCAACAGAAAGATTACAGTCAGCAAATCCAGTTTAACCGGAGATAAAAAAAAACCTTGTGAGGAGTTTTTATATAACCTAGATCTCTAGATCTAAGTAATAAAACTACCACTCTATCAGTGTCCGTGAGGTAAAGGTGCACCTTTTTCCATGGCATGCATTAGTGTGCTTGCTGAGTGGCCATTGTTGTTACCTGCTGCAGAGCTCTGCTCTCTGTAGGAAAAGGGCACTCAAAGATCAAGGCAACTAGAGGACAGGCCACGCCCACATAGCCGTCTGCTGCCGTCGCTGCTCATGTGTTGCCATAGAAACTAGGCCCCGATCCATCAGTGTCTCGCACGGACATGGACCGAAATCTATCTGCATGCACGGTGGCCTGCCTAAGACTTAAAACGAGGGTGCCTTTGGGAGGAGGAGGAGGGGGGGGGGTAAGATATGATGGATAGCGAGTTGAGGACATGAGGAGAGAGAGACACAGAGAGAAAGGAAAGATTATGGAGTGACGAATGAACGACGTGACGCAATGATCAAGTTCAGGGTTCTTCATCGACGACATTAACACAATATTGTTAACCAAACCTAACAAACACGCAGACACGAACACACAGATCACAATTAAGCAAGAAATCGCCATGTTGGTGGGTGAAATAAATAAATGGATAAATAAAAATATGACGATAGCGCGTTACACCTCAAAATAGGTCGAGAAACTCAATTAGTGACGTAGGAGAAGGGGGCGGGGACTCGGAGCCATGGCTTTAGTGACGCAGGAGAAAGGGGCGGGGACTCGGTGTGAGGAGCCATGGCTTCAGTGACGCAGGAGAAAGGGGGCGGGGACTCGGGGTGAGGAGCCATGGCTTCAGTGAGAACTGAGGTAAGCGGCGGATTCGATTTCACCTTGTAACTTTGTATCGCGCGGCGTTCCAAAGAACGCGCTTGAGCGTTCGCGGCTGTTTCCGCCGCTGTCTCGCGAGCCCGGCGCCAGACAGCGAAGCCTCGAGTGCTTTTATTTGACCTCCATCTGCACACGTTTTCAAACATCCCGCCTGACGGTCTCGGTCTAAACTCGCTCGCTTTTGTGTGGTGTCGGCGAGTGAGCGAGCGTGAGTCGTTTGTTCAAGCACATAATGCAGCCGGCCCCGGAACCTGAATAAGATTCAGAATTCACCCAGCGTCAATTGAGCCGTGTGTTGTAATGCTGGTTGCGGGGCCCCGCGCAATCCGGCTTCGGATGCTACGTTGCTACAGTCATAACAATAACACTTTATGAAAATGGTTTTGCATTCTCACAATACGCGCATGTGTCGTTTCTGCGCAGGACGTTGAACTGCTCATAAACGGTGTCATTGCAAAACCAAGCAGTCTTCATTTCATACAGGGAGCTTGGCTATGGCTAGCTAGTTATCCTAGCCAACTTAAGAGCCAAGTGATCAGATCTGAATATCCGTTGAGATGTTGAGTAGATAACGCTTGAACTCGCGTAAACACACCAATGTTGTGTAGTATATTCATTAATAAAAGCCTCAATATAGCTGGCTGGACGCAGGTTTTAAAGGTCACTTGATTTATACACTGCCAGTCTATTAAAGCTACCTGCTGCTGTCAGGTGTCCTCACCATCAGTCTGTACTATTGTACATTAACGGTACCATCTATCTATCTGTGTGTACTCTGAAGTCGTGATTTGTGTGCCTTGCGCTATTGGCATTTATTTCAATATCTTTCTCAATTTACCACACACATTATTCCTACAGAAAGTGTTGGGTGTCGGAGAGCCTGCTGTATTTTGCCTGTAGAGGGAACCACACGCTCACAGTATTTCACTCAGTTCTCTCTCCCAAGTTAGGAAGCAACACCACAATTACATAAAATTGTAAGTGAGAAGGGGCCATCTGTCTTTGATTTGGGGGGGGGGGGGGGGGGGGGGGGAGAGATTCCCCTTTGGATATTATGGGCTGTAGATTGTAGCTACATGTTGGTCTGTAGTCCATGCTGGTAAATTAGTAACTGGTGTGGGTTTTCTGGAGGAATTGCCCGGCCTAGCTAAATATAAAAATGCACAGGTGTAGTCGATATTTGTCCTTTAGTGAGGTTGTTATTGATCCATATTTCTTGTCCAAAAAGGATCTTGGGGCTGTATGTGTAATTGGAGATGTGTAATCTGGCCAAATCGGGTGCTTCCACTGTGTTGGGCAGGAGAGTAGGAGTAGACCCTGTCTGATCGTTTTTGAAATCAGAAGTAGCTAGCTTTTAGCTCAATTTTAACACATTTGTTAAAATGCCAAATCTGCTAGCTCATGTCAACCCCTGAATATAGTTTTGGCTTTCAAAATATGATCTAGAACCGGGCCTGTTGCTCTGTGTGCATGGTGGTATTTCTGCTACTTTTTATTTAGACCAAATGCAGCAGTAGTCTTGCCAGGTATCATATTTACAAAGTCGGGTTTTGCAATGGGGAAATCTGATTTTAAGAACTGAAATTCGGTTTAGGCTTCGAAATAAGCGTAGGTGTCGAAAATAAAGCCACTGTGGTAGACCTGTACATTGATTGTGCATACATGGGTGTCTTGTTTGTCAATACGGGCAAGGACTACTACTTTTTAATTTCTGCAGTGTGTGGTTTGCTATTCACAGTCCTTACTGAGCATGCTGCATGTGGATGAAAGGGGTAGTATTGGGGTAGTGTAGTAGTATTGGGGAAGTATTTTACTATTGGGTTGTATTGGGAGTGTGTGTTTCACTGCCTTGCAGAAACAGGTTTTAGTTCCAAATTCACTTTGCTTGTCAAAGTTGTCATGGTTTTTAGACTTCTTGAAATTGAGAATAATGCTTTTGAAGTTATAAGATGCACCAGTGGTAAATCAATAGGTTTCACAATATATCAGTTGTCAATCAATATCACAGCATTTGCCATTGCTGTACTGATGTGTCCTCTAAGAAGTTCACAATCACACTTTCCATTAGTGGACATTAGCATTCTCATAAAACAACAAACATAAACGATTTGGGTTGAAATTTAATCAGGCCTACCACATTGCATCTAGGGTGCAGAGTATGTTTTAATTGTTATTTGTAGCATTTCTAGTGATATTTTTTTAGCATTAACATTGTGCTGTCTGGATTATGATTGTTTTAAATAATTTTTGCATGTAGTCAGAGTGACTCCAGATGACTTTATTTCAGTATTTTTCTGTTTACTTACATAATTTAGGTTGGCCTTGGGCCAAAGTCCATTATCATAAAGCTGCATCTTTAAACTAGTGTGGCTGTGTTTGTTTGACAGTTCTTTGTTAGGGAGAAAATAACCTTTGGAACATTGAACATTTAGCTATAGCTATACACGCTTTTCCATGTCATGTCTTACTTTAGAGACAAAAGACAAAGTTAATTGCCATTAAAAGACAATAACAAGGGAAATTACATGCAGAGAGCTAAATTTAGAAAACCCAATGGCATTACAGTCTTAGTTGGAAGCATTTGTAGAAGTATAACGTTTAGGTAGCCCTGGTTACCCAACTAATCAATAGGTATTCTAAGTAATAAATGGATTAAAAATCAAGTGCTGAAAAGGTGATGTGTTCCCAATATGATCCACCTATAAGTTCATTATATAAACATTGTAATGCAAAAAAAAAAAAAAACTGGACCAAACCTAGGAATGATCATGAAGTCTGAAATTGAGCATACTGTAGCCTATATCAAGTAAATTGTTTCTGTGCCAGAAAGGCTACAGTTGTCAAAAATAAGTTGTTTCTGAAGTGTCTTGATTGATGTGCTGTGAAGGCTAGCCTACTCATTATTTTGGGGGAGGAGCTAATTGACATTTGGATAGTAATTATTTGTTGATTTGTTACTGATTTGTTAGCCCGTGTATTTAGAGCTAAATTCTTTCTTCAGCTATGCACTGATAATGTCCTCTCCCATGTACCTTTACGATGTCTGTTTCACTAACACTCCTTATGGCCTTAGGCCTTATGTGTAATGGTACTCAGAAGTCACAGTGTGGTTCACGCCACAGTTTGAACATCATGGCTTGGTATGGGTTCAGTACATAATAGGAAAAGCCAACAATGAAAAAATTCTCATCTCATATCATCGCTATATGTTGGCATTTAGAGCTTTAACCCAACCCAACATAATGTAAATGCCATTTGCTTTGGTAATGCTTTAAGATCTGTCAGCTTTTGCATCTACCTAGATTTTGCTGAAAAGCAACAGGGATAAGCTATACTCTTTTGAGAGAGGGTAAGGGAAAAGGGGCGGGGATTCCAGTGATTGGATGGTTGGTAAAGTGTAATGCATAACAACAATGCTATTGGCTTTGGGGAAGGCTTGGATTTGAGTCACTTCAGTTACATTGACATAACCAACCTGAAGTGACTCCAATCCAATTTCTTGGGTAATGTGACAAATCAGATTTTTTTTCAGGGCTGTGTACAAATAATCTAATTAGATTGAAGTCACTTTAACGTGGTGATTTGATAGAACAAGATAGGAGTTCATGTGGCTTTTTGCATTTTTGCGCTATTGTTGTCAAATGACGGTGGAAGATAGTAAAAATGGAGGAGAATAACACCAGTGACCAGATTTGTAGAGAGAATTTACATTTTCTAATTTCTTCTGGGTTTGTCAAATGCTTTGCGCCCGCAAGAGAGTCCAAATTCCAAATAGCTGAATGGGTATTTAGAGAGTAGTATGCTAGCATTGCTGCTACATAGTAGCTACTGCTTGATTGGTGAGCTGACCGTGGACTAGCTGAAATGCTAGCTTCCTGCTACCTAAAATGTGTTGGATGTAGTACAAAGGAAATGCACAGGTTATCATATTAATATTTAATGTAATACATCCTGGGACAATACTACTTTCTACAAAACTGCAGGAAGACCCTGGCAAAGTGGTGAGAACCCATTTCAATTATTTAGCTGTTTAACTCCATATGACTCCATTCATTGGGGACTCTCTTTCAGGCACCCTCTGGCATTTGGCATTAATTTTTTGTTATTACAAGCTGAATGAAAATTGGACAGGATCCCTATTAACCGGTTGGGGCAGCAACAGTAGCTGCAATAACGGCATAAGCAGTATAACTGGCTTTCCCCCACCATCTCGACCTGATGGTGTACAAATGATGAACAAATACATGAGCTACTAGGTTCTGTTAGAATTAGCCAACTACATACTACTTGCATAAGGATGGGGCCCCAAATTAGTATGTAGTGTACAGAATTATTCCAGTACACAAAAGATCCCTGGATGATGTACTACGCTACTTCTGCCAAATATTCCAGTACACAATCCGAGTTAGCTTCATGGTGTACAGAATTCCATCATGCAACGTAGGCACCTTCCAACATTCAATCCATATAAAAAAACGGATTGGACGCCAATGTGGAGAGAGATTGTGATCATAAATATATACATTCATATAAATCTGCTACAAAGCAACAGCATTTTGTACTGCTCATTGTTTTTAAATGAGAAAATCCACTAACTGATAGCTAGCTAATAGCTAATTTGTGAACCATTGCTTAGTGTTAGCTTAGCAGCCTATAGCTATAGCTTTAAAGCTATATCATCATCATCATCATCATCAGTGTGACAATAGTATAGAATACTACCGCTGACTGCCATGCATTTAATGACTGAAATAGAAGTTTTGATTATAATTGGGGAAAGGGGGCCTACTAGAAACGCAAAGTCGAGTAGGTGCCGTCTCGGCCAACATACAGAATCAACAATTACATCATTCTTTTCAACATGCCTGACCTGACAAGAAGTGAGAACAAGAACGCCACTGGTGTCTGTTGATGGCCATATTCCTGAGCGTATGAAGCCATAAGTGAGGATTGTCCCCATTCAGGTGGACGAGAGGAGCCCACCTTACCTAAACCTGTCTGTAAATTTTTCATTCCCTTTTGGCATGTCATGCGTTGACCTCTGCGTGGTCTCTTCCATTCTGCCCATGGGGTCGAGAATAGAGCACGACTAGACAAGCGGTTTGGTTTCATACGAAGAACATGCACAAGCCAACACAGTCTAGCTAGTTGTACACGCTCCTCTATGGAGTTCTGTCTTAATCTCCCTACCAGAACAAGCTGTCGCACCTGACGTTACTAACCCTATCACTCCACCTTATTCTAGGTCAAAAACTTCCAGCCAATGCAAATCTTCAGAACGAAGAGCCCATGTTTCCCAGCTATAGAGTAAGACCGTACAGCTGCATTGTAGACTCCACCTTTAACACTCAAGGAAACATAATTTCGACGCCAAAGATGCCTTCGACCTGCGTACGCTATTCTAGGCTTGGATATTCGAGAACTCGCCTCCGTTTTGACAGATCCGTCACTAGAAATCTTACCTCCCAAGTTAGCTAAAGTCATTTGTAATGTTAAATGCTAATGTTAAAACGGGAGTAGTTAGGTCCCAATCCTGTAGAGGGACCTTGCATTTCGATGGGCCAAAAGACAGAAGTGCTACCTTCTGAAGCCTATTCAGCACCGCCTGAGCACTCGCCCTAGTTTCGACTAGACAGACGATGTCGTCTGCATACTCACACACCGTCTTTTCCCATGATCTAATTTGACGCCAATGTTGTGTAACCCCTTCAGAGCCGTCCCCATTATTTCATCAATTATGAAATTTAACAAAAAAGGGGAAGCAGAACAGCCTTGGCAGACACCACTATTTGTTTCAAAGGTGTCAGATAGCTGCCTATAAACCCTCATTCGTTTGGTCATCTGTGAGTATAGTGCCTTGAAAAGGTTGACGAATTTTGAAGGCATTCCTTTGTGGCCTAGAATCTGAAACAGTCCTGAGTCGAATGCTCCCTGGAAATCTAGGAATACTGCAATAGTTGGGTGACAGCAAGCGTGGCGTGACTAGAATACTACAAAGAATAAAGATCTGGTAAATGCAGCCTCGACCTGGTGGGAAGCCATCTTGTTCTCTTATGTTCTCACCAATAGGAGTGAGATGGTGTAGGAATACGGATGCCAATAGTTTGGTCGCTACTGGTATTCAATTTATCCCTTTGGTTTCCACAGCAGTCACACGAACCTTTCTTGAATACTGCGACCACCAGTGGTTCACTCCAAGACATACGGAAGCGTTCTTGCTCCTATATATTGCATAGTAGATTAGAGTGACCACTAAACTATCTCCTTCATCTTTTAAGAGCTCTGGCCAAAATTTGTCGGGTCCTGCCGCCTTACCTCGCTTAAGTGCCTTGATACAATTCCTAACTTCAGTCATGGTAGGGGGAGCCACATTAATTGACCATTCGAGATGCGCTGGGTTCTTGGGGATTGGTTCCTGTGCTGGTGGCCAGCCAAATTGTTCCTCAAAATATTCTGCCCAGTGCTCTAGTCAGCTAGCTTTGTTATGAATTAAATTTCCATTCCTATCACAAATTGTTTCACTAACTGCTTTCTTATAGTCCCCAGAGTCTCTTATTAGTTTGAGCAGCCTTTTACTGTTTCCTGATGCTGTGGCTGTTTCCATTTCTATTGACATGTTTGCCCACCAAGCCTCTCTCTTCTGTCGTATTTGTAGAGTACGCTGCCGTCTCCTTATTATGTGAACTTCCGAGAAGGATGTGCCGTTTTTTGCTGCATAAGAAACAGCGTTCTGTTGTTCTGTTTTATCTCTGTTGGTTAGACCACATGCCTTAATAGTTGCTGAGTCCATGGCACTCCTTATAGCTTCCCACTATTTGTCCAGGCTGTGTTCACTTGTTTCAGGGAGTCAAATGTTTTTGGTAGGAAATGCGAATCTCTGGGTTGGATAACCTGTGCATCACCACCTGAGTATGTCTCTTCTGTCAATGACTAGTCAGTTGTAGCGCAAATACCAATACAATACCAATGCATGGTCCGATTCTACATAAGTATTCTATAAGTAATCTGTTTGAGTTTGTTGTTCAGAAACACTTGACCGCCACGTCGCCGTTTGACTTTAAGTATGCCTAAAGGCAGTGCTTGATAGTAATAAGCGGTTGGTTGCACAGAGTTACATCAATCGATCCCTGTTGTTGGTTCGGCAAGCTGGAAGAGCAAACGTACCACCTAGATAAGATTCTGAAGAGCTAAGCTTGCCTACTTGGGTATTCAGATTGCCTGCAAGCACTACAATGTCCAAGCTTCTTTAAGTTTTTAGTAGAGCTAAGAGATGGTCGTAGAACTGATCTTTTGACACACCTGAGCAAGTATCAGTAGGAGCGTAAGCTGAGATCACAAACAAGCACCATTTACGGACACTTTGCTTGTTCACCCTTATTAAGCCCTGAAGTCAAGCAACGCACAAACAGCTTTTAATGGGAATCCAGTCTAATAAGGCAGCTTCTGCCCTGCTGCTCAGAACAATACCTACTAGGGATGCACCGATTCACGTTTTTCACTTCCGATACCGATTCAGATATCTGAGGCTTAGTATCAGCCGATACTGATCCGATAGCGATCTGATAGAGTAAAACAGTGCTGAATCGACTTAACTTTTTTTTTTTACACAAACATACTGAATTGCAAGTTTATTGAAAACTGCACCAGTATAGCACACTTAAACACACATAAAAACATGTAAAAACAACACAACTTGCAATTGTTCAGTCAGTGTAATTATGAATATAACATTGAATGTAAAATAAATAATACCAAAGAACCTGAAACTGACAAAAACAATAGGTTCACAACTTTGGTCAAACTTGAAAAAAATAAACTGCAAGAAACCTTTGAAATGGTTCAAGACTTCTAAATATAATTTAAAATAAATAAGGAGATGAAATAAGAGAAACAGCAATACCTATGCGGCTAGTTTGCTAGCGCAGACATCATGCAGCACAAAGCATGTAACCGCCAGAAATATGTGTACTGTCTCTTTAAGGGAGCGAGTTGAGTGCGCGTATGGAATATTGTTTGTTTTTTTTAGCTTTCTGCCGTAGACCGACTCAGACCACTGCTCTTTATTTTATCTTTATTTTATTTCTGTAAGTAATGCATTCAATGAGTTTTGGACAACTCACCAGTTCATGTCTGAACAGTCAAGTAGTGCTGGAGCCCAGGTTTATTTTGGTCAACCAGCAAATAAACGGACTAAGTGGAATACCACCAGCACGAGTACAAGTCAGTGATTCACCTCTCCTCTGTGTGCTTCGTGTTTCACTCGCCTGTTAACTGCCCAAGTTCACTTCTATCCGGAACAGAGTGGATATTTAAGGTTGAACTAACTCCGAAGAGCGTTACAAGCATAGAATTAGACTGAATAGATCTGCTTTTATGGATCGGTCACATTGTCACCGATACCCGATCTAGAATTTTTTCCAATATCGGGACCAATACAGATATTAATATCGGAATCGGTGCATCCCTAATACCTACACCGTATTTTCCCTGTTTTGTTGGGTGCAGTTCATCTGACTGTGAATGCGCAGACACTTTTGTCAATCAGCAGTGTTGACGGTAGCTGTGAAAACAACTTTTTCTTCATTCACTCAACCTGATCATACAGTTGTGATCAAATTTATTCAACCCCCACTGAAATAAAGTGTTTTGGCCAGTTTGACATTGATTTTGATCATTTCAGTCATCTTATTTACAATTATATCAAAGAGGCACTTATAAATTAGACAAACATAACATAATATTTATGATGGAATAACCACAAATGTCTTTACTGTGCTCACATCATTATCAGTTTTATTCAACCCCCTAGTGACATTATTTTTTAGTACTTAGTACAACATCCTTTTCCAGTTATGACAGCTTTCAAGCGTGAAGCATAGCTTGACACAAGTGTCTTGCAGCGACCTATGGGTATCTTAGCCCATTCTTCATGGGCAAAAGCCTCCAGTTCAGTCACATTCTTAGGCTTGCGCACTGCAACTGCCTTCTTTAGGTCCCACCAGAGGTTCTCAATTGGATTTAAGTCTGGTGATTGCGATGGCCACTCTAGAATGTTCCAGCCTTTCATGTTCAACCATGCTCTAGTGGACTTGGATGTGTGCTTCGGATCATTGTCCTGTTGGAAGGTCCAACGTCTCCCAAGCCGCAGGTTTGTGACTGACTCCATCACATTTTCCTCCAAGATCTCCTGGTACTGAAGGGAATTCATGGTACCCTGCACACGTTGAAGCTTTCCTGTACCATTAGAAGCAAAACAGCCCCAAAGCATAATTGACCCCCCGCCATGCTTCACAGTAGGCAAGGTGTTCTTTTGTTCATAAGCCTGGTTCTTCCTTCTCCAAACATAGCGCTGGTCCATTGTCCCAAACAGTTCTAATTATGTTATGCAGTGCGCGCCTTATTGTCTGAGCTGAAACTTCAGTGCCCACATCTGACAGGTCTTTTTTCAGTTCCTTAGCAGTCACGCGGGGATTTTTCTCCACATTACGCTTCAGGTAGCGCACAGCAGTCGCGGTCAGGATCTTCTTTCTGCCACGACCAGGTAACGTTTCCACTGTGCCCTTTAACTTGAACTTGCGAATGATACTTCCGATAGTGTCTCTTGGAATATTTAACAACTTCGCAATCTTTTTATATCCATTGCCATTCTTGTGAAGAGCAATAACCTCTTCTCTTGTCTTCTGGGACCATTCTCTTGCCTTCACCATGCTTGGAAACACACCAGTAGATGTCTAGAAGGAGCTGAGTATCACAGTCCTTTTAAATCTGCCTAATTGGTGCTTATCATGCTTGATTGCTGCTCGTTGACATCCACAGATGTTTTCAATACCTGATGGAAAACACTGGAATGAACCTCTGTTCTTAGGAGTGGTAGTCGTAAAGGGGTTGAATAATTGTGTCAATGAAGAAATCACAAAAAGGCCATTTAATACTTTATGACAAAAAAAATTGATGCTATCTTAGTTGCATTTAGTTCTTTAACAAGTCCTTGTAAGATTTCATTATGAACACAATTACAAATGTGCACTGAATTCCATAAAACCCTTCGCAGCATTGGGGGTTGAATAAATTTGATCACAACTGTATATGGCTAACAAATTGGCCCACTTGTACCTTCAAGATAAGAATATCCAATCTGAGCAAAAAATTGGAATTGAACAGTGAGGCTTATAATCTGATTGTACCCTAAATACCCATGGAATATCTAGAAATTATCTAGGCTAAATATTTGAATGTGCTCCAGTGATATAATTTTCAGTGTTTAAGTATTAGTTTCCTTTCATGAAATAATTATGTAATTGCCAAAAATTTCAATTAATAGGACATTTCCACAGCTCTTGCTAGTGGCTAAAATGACAATTTCTGTGCTATAAAGGATTGTACAATTTTGACAAATCATAGTCATTGTTTTGAGACAGTGTAGTTGAGATTACTAATTTTCAGCTAAAACCTAACATACCATCCAGGTCTTGGAGTTATTTCATAATTACATAATTTCTCAAAGCATTCATTTTGCTGTCAGAAATTATGTATGTGTTACAAACTTCTAGACCAGTAATTGCAAATGTGAGGGGTCACTATCACTAAGCGTTAGCTTGTTGAAAATAGTGAAGACAAAAATATCGGATTTTCACACAGTCTACATCTCTGTAGTCACTCATGCACACTAGGAAACTTGGTAAAGTTCACTTCATTTTTGCATATTTGGAATTCTTTCTTCAATACCTTTAAGTTAAAAGTGCCTAAATATGCTAATTCTTATTTCTGGCACCCAAGACAAACATCTACAACTTTGTTTACATCAGGAATAGACGTATTTTTTTACAACATGTTATTTTAAATATACTCCTGTCACCACTGCAACGTCTAAGGCACGTCTACAAATTACCTTAACACGGACGCAAGTGGCGATCGTAAAGGCCCCAGAGTACTGCGCACTCTGTTTTTTGCAATAATTTCAATAGCTTTTAAATGGTCCATCTAAGACCACCAAAGAAGTTGTATTACATTAAGTGCATCCTAAATAACAACCTACAACTAAAAGATGGGTATTTATACCTTGCACCAATTTGTAGTGGCCAGTTTTTGTCAAATATTTCAATAGCTTTTAAACGGTTCATCATAAGTCCTTAAAACAAGGTTGTTGATTAGGACGCACTTAATGTACTATAACTTGTTTTATGCTCTTTTGATGGACATTTTAAAAGCTACTGAAATATTTGACAGAATGTGCACTTAATATGTATACAAATTGTTTTTATCTTTATAGCCAATTTAACCACATTTACAAGGAAGAGAAGTCATGTTGGATGGTAGAGCTCCTAAATAACAGCTGATCTGATGTGAGTGTTGCAATGCTTATTAGTTTGTATATTATTATGGAGCCTAGAAAAAATTATTGGTGCTTTTAGTTTTGGGACCTACTAGCTACTTGAGTAATTTTTTTTGTCCAGAGCCCAGCATGCAAACCAATCTTGTTGCCATGGTAACCACCAATTGTTTACCCTTTTAATTTGTTTTAACATTTGTATAAACCTGAGTCATGACTTAATGACAATGAGAAAATGTGGGTCCTGGGCTGAGACCAGTTGAGAACCTCTGAACTAAAGTGCCCTTATATCGGTATTAGTATCGGTATCTGTATTGGCAGTTATATATCTGAAACACAAAGCAGCATTAAAATTCGTCAGGTAAGTGTTCATTCCCCTGTTGTTGAGGGGTGTTTCTTTTATACTACCACATATAGTTTCGGACAACACTGCAAAGCGAAAAGTATGAACGCCTCCACCGCTCGCGGAGGTTCGCGCGAGGTGTGCGCGGAGTCGAGCGCTATGGTCACTCAACCAGGCTTTATCGCCCTTCGCTGAAATGTTCCAAAAGCACCGCTTGCAAACTGGCTTGTTCATGTTCTTCGGTTTTCCATCTGTATCCCAGGACAACCAAGAGCCAATGTGGACTGGACATGGCTCAAGTCTCCTTTTTTTATTAGCTTGTGTGAGTCAGTGATAAATTGTCGTTTTTATAGCAGTACCGTTTTGCTCAAGCTTCAGAATAGTGTTTTTGTCAGTCACATTTTACATATGCCTTTACTGGAGGGTTTTATTTAGTAAACATCAAATGGATTGCCACACCCTCAAGTGATTGAAACAGTCATGGCATTCAGTTATGCCATTCGGCAATAACAGTCATGTATACAAAACTAGGCTAGTGATCTCAACACAATCGACATAACGTATTTTTTAACGAATAAACACTATCCGCATGTGAAATGCGAGCTTTCTCTGGCTCTGCATTTGTCCAGCAGTCTATAAATGAAAAGATGCCTCAAGATTTTACAGTAAACTCCTTATGACATAATGCGAAGGACATGTGAAAGTGACATTGGGAGTTGATGGGTACAAGGGGGCACAAAATCTGGAGTTTTTTGGGATACAAATGTGTTCATGAGTGTTTCCTATGTGCATAAACCAACATTGTCAGTGCAGCAAAAAACCATCGGATGACAGCAAAAGCACTGACCCTATAGTTTCAAAAATAGCAAAAGCAAGCCATCTGGCTTGTTTTCTCTCTGACAAGCTGATGGTGTACAACTTACGAACTACTTAGTCCTGCAGAGGTAAAGGCATGCATGCACCACCCGGCTGTTTAATTTTGGACACAATCTACAGTTTAGTATATAAATGGATATCTAGCCATCCTGGCCTCTATCTGTCGAAAATGTGAACACATCTGGTCTATGCTGGAAATTTACTACATACTGTATACTGGTATCTGTAGTAGTATGCTGTAGAGTACCCAATATGTGAGAAATACATTCCAAACGTCTTCCTGTATCTGTTGCGTCAAGGCCAGGGCGTCTCTTAGCAGTCTTTCATTGGTGAAAATAAGGCTGAACCATCAAATGTTCATCTAACCAAGCAAGCAGTCGAAAACACTATGCGCTAGTCATGGGTCATTCACGAAGGATCCGATTCTATTGAATGGCTCCTTGAAATAAATGAAAGGAACAGTCAAGTTTAAATCCGAGTTAAAAGTTAAAATCCGAGAGTATCACACAGAGAGCAAATACCTGCATGCCAGAGAACCGTAATCGAGCTGCAGAGAGCATGTTCAGCAACTGCAGTGCTAGAGAATGTAATTTAGTAAATTGTTTTAGTATTTCTAATTGTTTTTCATGCTTGAAACGTAGGCCCAATTTGGATACAAGTTGAAACAAACTTTTTGTATTTGCAGTTATATAACTATTGTCATTAAAAATGTACTTGTCAATTTGAATGCTTTTGAATTTTTTTTCCATTTAGGTGTTTGAATTAGTCATACATTTAAGGCTAGGTAGCAAAATTTGCATAATTGTCCATCATTGCTATTAATATCAAGGTTGTCTTATAGTTTACCTTACCCTATTGCTGCCATTTTTAAGGACTTTTTAAATGGAATGGAGCCAAAAGTGCCAGCTCCCTTCAATGAGCTATAATAACCATCACTACTTATCGCATGGTGATCAGTACATTTCCAGTGACAATCTGTGAGGCATAATTATGTTGGCCCCATGCTCAGAGTGTAAAATTTGAGTATACTCAAAAATTGAAGATGCATTCAGCTAAATTTAATTGATCTTTGTAAATAAGATAAGGGCTATATAAATAATGAGGCTTTATTAATTTAGAAGTCTTACCAGTGTAAATGTAATATATTCAACGACAAATCTGTGGCATTCCTCACAAATAAAGGTTCGGATCATATTGGTATCATTAATTTCTTTTTTTCTATAAAAATTCACATTTTATAAATTCATATCAAGTTGTAGCTTCCAAAGACGCATGTTAGCATAGCAGCAGCATAGCAACACTTCACCATTTAGTACGAAACGGAGTAGCACTAGAGTTAATATTTTGTGAACTAACCCGTCATACCCATATTAAGATCAGTACATAGTATATTCTTTATAGTATTAGTGTGTAGTATGCAATTGGGACACACCGTTACAGGTCTACATTAGCTATATTAGCTATAGCCATCACAGTTCTATTAACCACTATGAATAGCAAGGATTCCAACGTATTGCTAAAGAAATATTATGTAAAAGTCGACAATTTAATAAATGTTATACAAATTGTTTTTAAAGCACAAATTGGAGATTAAACATAAAACAGGACCACGCCAGCCAGTTTTCTTCATCAGGGTAGGATTGTAACTGCCTTGCTTCAAGGTTGTTGCCCTCTCCAGTGTTGCTAGGTGAGAAATGTAGGATTATCGTACAAGAGACATAAAATTCATATTTTCAGGGAAATTATCGTACACCCGTTATAACCAAAATCCAGCTAATCATGGCCGTTGTTCTGAGGCAAACACATACATGTCACTCGTAGCTCACATTTAGAAAAGCACGATTGGCTGGAATTTCTTGCCAATTGTGCATCTGTTTTAGGGGTGTGTTTAAAAAATCGCTCTTTCGATTCAAATCGATCTTCATTTGATTGATTCTATATCGATTAATGAAACCTGAGATCGATCTTTAGAATTAGCCAATTTTCCCCGCATATGCGTACCGTTTTAACGTCTCGCATTTTATCTCGCGAGATCATCCTTTTTTTTCTCGAGCACCGCCACTTGGCTGGGGTGATCAGTTAAGCATGGCTGCAGCAAGAGTAAAAAAAAATGTACCTCTGATCCACATCTATGATTCAATGAGCTACTAGTTCGCTCTGGCGCCAACCACTGGCGAGCGATCGATCGCGATATAATACTTAATTTGTGTCCATTTTACACCGCCACCCCCTCCAGGTTCAAATCTCACTCCAAGCGATCTTGAAAAGTTGGCAACCCTGCAGATGAATGGTTACATTTTGGATTCAGAAACCATGATGTTAGGGAAGAGTTGGATAAAAGCACAGCCGTGTGTAAACTGTGCAACATGGAGGTGAAATATTGTGGGAATACCACAAATCTGAGAGATCATTTAACACGACACCATCCTGATATTCAAAAAACGCCAGAACCCAAACAAACTCCACTAGAGAAGGCATTTGCGATTAAACTATCTACAAGTTCTCCCCGTGCCAAAAAATTAACCGAAGTGCTTGAATTCCACTTTTTAAAGGTGTATGAACCGTGCAAACATGACTTTATTCATTGCGCTGAAGCGTGGCGCGCGCAAAGTTACAAAATTCAAGAGGTGCAGGACCTCGTGAAGCGACAGTGCAGTCAAGTATAAAGCTGTGAAGTTTTCTCAACAGTTGGCAATATTGTTACTGCAAAAAGGAGCTGTCTCACTCCTCAACATGTTGATCAGCTCCTTTTCTTTTTGACAATCTCCAAGATGCCAAAAAGCAGTCATGAATAAATCTTAGTTTTTGGACCTTAATGTTTACAATATTCAGAACTATGTTCATAAATGTTTTTGTTACATGTAAAAGAAAAACTTAATTAATTTGCACTTTAAAAGTCTGTTCAAAACCGCTTTCAATGCCTTTTCTGGTAAAGGAGCTATGGAAGAGTGTGCATTAATTGATATTAAAAAAAAGAGTGTAACTGTTGTTCACAGTATAAACACTAATATCTTAATACATTTTAATAAAGTTTGAGTGTTCCTTGTATCATTAAAACATTTCACATTCAAACTACACTTTTTATTGTAACTGAAATGTCCCTACAAGAATCGATATTGAATCGAATCTAATCGTAAATCGAATTGAATCGGGACCTTGTGAATTGAAATCGAATCAAAATGGGAAATCAGTGGTGATACCCACCCCTAATCTGTTTCCGTAAACAGATGCCTTCATAGTTCACAAAAAAATTCCAACAGGTAGTTACGACAGCCGATTACAACTACACATTAATGGATCGGTCAAATTTTTGTACATTTGACCTTTTTGCGAATTATTAATCGTACATTATACAGACAGGGCTGTGCTAGTTGTCCGAGATCAAATGCAGTTATTGGTGACGCCAATCATTTCTTGTCTCCGCTTCTGCCAGTTCCTGCTGTACGTAAACGTGCGCATTTGTGACTTTATTCAGGAGGCGCATTTGTTTCGAATAAGTTGAGCAAGCAGGTCTGTGTGTAGTTTCACCAAGGTTATTTCGAACATAGACTAAGACACTATAGCAGCGTTCCGGAGCCTAGGCCAGGTGGTAGCCTAGGAAAAATTTGGAAAAATCCAAGGCTGTGAAAAAAACATTTTAAAAACAAACTGGTGCAGAGGTGCCGTACAACTTTTGTGGTGCTTTTTTTCCCCCCTTTTTGCCTTTGCATCGCAGAGAACTATGGGTAACCAAAAGTCTTAAAGGATACATCCAAAATGCCATACTTATCTCCTATATAGTGTGCCAGAGCAGTACGTGATAAAGGGTAGTACGTCAGAGTATGCATTAAACAGTAAGTGGAAAGTGCCTTAAGTAAAGTATGCTTACTGAATCGGGAGCCATTATGAAGTATGCAGTTGCAGCACACTGTCCTAACCCATGATCATGTGAAATCATATGACATGGGGAAAACGGTGGCCGTAGTATGGCCAAGGTTGTTTGCATACTGCCCGTCACCCACTGAAAGAATTGAAATCTAGTGTGTATTAAGTATGCCGTTTCAGATTGCGCCCGGATGTGTCCTCGAAATTGCTATGAAAGAAACCTGCATTTCTAGGCTACAAACGTAGGATCCTTCACTTAGGAACAGCCTTCTTTGACATAGCAGTCGAGATATGCAGCCACCCTCGACTGTAGCCTAGGCTTTGGAGGACAGCTTATATTCTTATTTTATTGACATCATTATCTAACCAAATAAACCTGAATTTGATTGGCTCCATACACCTTTCACTCGTAAAATCAACGATTAGTACGTGGCCGTATTATTTAAATCGTTATATAAAAAAAATAATCACACCCTAAATATTTTCTTCCCCACTACACCTCTTGCTGTGAACTATCAAATGCATTATTATAAAATTGATTATTTTTATTGAATGCAGGATGTGATATTGTTGAGAGTGGGGCTGTGTGCCATTGTACATGCATGGAACAGCAAAGAGCAGATTTGAGCAGAGTGTCTTACCATGTATCTAGGACCTAGTATGCACAAAGTAAATATATGTGGAATTGTTGTTGTGTCATTTTAGGCATACTGGTTTTTACTGAGCTGACTGTCTTGAAATTAATCAGTGAAACAATGAGAAAGATAAAGCTTATATATGAGATACGTTTATTTTTCTGACACTATTCTCAATAAAACCAGTAGCAGTAGCAGTTTTTTCATGGTGAGCCAAAATACAGAGAACATTTGACTTGTTTTGTTAAGGTCTGTATTTTAGTGTAGGTCATGTTTCAGAAATGCCCTAATCATAGTTGAAGTTATTTGAATCATAAGATTGCATTGTTACAGTAGAAACGTGGTTAGAAGCTGGATTCACATTTCTGCACCACTCCAAGTATAAAAACAGATAAAAGGCTTTATGTTGTTTGCTGGGTGTGCTTCTTTTTTAAATATAAAGAGACCTTCACAAATGATTTATGTAACATTTTTCATCATGAACAATAATCTCAAGCAAATCTCCATTGAATCTCCTTCCGTTGTATCCACACACCATTCCATGAAATGGCTGCAGTGTTGTTGTTGTTCTTTTTTCCCCCCTGCTCTTCTTTCTTCGTGAAGAACAGCAGAGCTTCAACTGAGCATGCTCAGAGAGGGCCATGTCAATGCTTTCTACAGAGAGTTGATCATGTGACCTGAGCAAGGACGGTGCTTGTGCGGGAAGCTAGATGTTAGTGAGTGGAGCTTTGCTTGCACCCTCTTCCTCCTCCCCAATCAATGGAGACTCACAGCCTAAGACAGGTACTGCCATGTTGCTGGAAGGCTCAACCTACAACAAGGCAGGATTATTTTCTTCTCCATTTTTCACTCTCTCTTCTGGAAAAGACATTGCCAATTATATGCCTAGTATGGTATTTTACAGACTGTTTATTTCTTTCCTGAAAATAGGCCAAGGTCTATTGTATGTTTTTTTTTATTATTATTATTATTTTTTTCATTTAACTTTGAAAATGTTCTAATTTTCCATTCAGTGATTTTTGGATCTGTTCAATTACAGATGATCTGATTGATCCATCAACTGACTTGTGGATGGGTTCGATTACCTTGTCCACTTGTGTTCCAGATGGCGTTGAGAGGGCCTTCTCGACAGATGTTAGACAGAGGCTCTTTGCTGGCTCTTTCAGATATTTTCTCATACCTGGTCATGTGGTCTCTCTGAACCTCCTAGGCTAGAGAGAAGGGAAGTTCACAGAGGGGTTTGTTCTGTTGGACACAGATGTACCATGAATGTTAGTTTAAAGATGGGCAAGTCACTTGTCTTTAAATTGCCTCCTGAGTTTAAAGGCATAGGCTGACTATCAGGATGGAAATGGTGGCATCTTTTCAAACGTTTAAATTTTTCTCTGCATTTAATCTGTGAGCTAAAAAAGGGTTGTTGCTCATTGCGCAAGTTTTGTCCCTCAGAACAAATGGATTGGACGTTTCACATGATGTCTCGGCTGATATGATTCTGCATGTCTATGGGTGATCCACCAAACACAGGTTGTTAATGTCTTACACAATACTGGTAAATTGTTGGAAAATGGCCATCCTGGTAAGACTACGGTACGCTTCTGCCTTTATATTATGCTGCTGTTTTTTCCCTGAGAGCTTAGTGCTGCCAGACAGATGAAGAATTTCCTTGTTTCTCTCATTTTAGCTGTTGTGCAGTGTTCAGTAGAGACCCCGGGTCACTGGTAGGAAGCTCTTTGGCACGCACGGAGCACTGTGCTTTCATTTTCATAAAACGTGTGTTTAGGCTAATGCATTCCATGGACGCTTCGTTGTGGTTGCCGTGAGGGAGATGGCTCTGGCTTATCGTGGTTGTGTAGAATTGCACATGGCTGGAGAGCAGTCTTTTGTAATGCTTCCTCTCTTTCCCTTTTTCTGTCATCCTCTCCCTACTGCTCACTCCCTCCTAATATCCTTCTGTGGCTCCTTTTCCCCCCGTCTCTCTCACTCTCTCCTTCCCCCCGCTGTAAAACCAGTCGAGCAGAAGAGCTTGTTGCCAAAATGGAGCACAAGGAATTGATGAATCTGCCTTCCTCTATGGAGGAACATTATATACTTAAGAGGTATAAGGCTCTAAATGTGGTAACTAGGGCTTCATAAGGACCAGTAGCTTTGACTCTGAGGCGTGTGTTGACTGCCAGCCTGAGGTGAATTTAAAATGGCTAACGGAAACTCTACTGAGCATGCTCCATTGATGAGCAAAGGGATGTAGCCTCATGTTGACAGTACAGTCTTGGACAGAATCACACAGTGGGACACATTTGTGGCCCAGCCATCTTTTAAAGCTCTGTTGTGAAAAGCAACATGGCTGAAAATGAAGTAATGATGAGGAAAAAGTTGTCTGGTATGATTTATGGTCTGTGTGAAGTGTTTTGTCTTTAGATTTGGTAGTGGTGGTTTCAGTCTCTGTTGTTCTTGGGTAATGATTCTCTTATCCTGCTCTGATATCTGAAAAAAAAGTGTATTTGGCAGGGGTTTGAAAGACAGACAACACTAGTGCAGTGACACTGTTGAACTACAGCAGTACAACTCTCTTCAGATTGTTGTCTATTGAAACCTGCGTTAAAGCCTGAGTTTCATTGAGAAACACATCTGTTTAGCTGTGTTTTTATAAAACTAGATAACCTAGGTACTTCTTGAGTTTTTATCAGTTAATGATTGATCGGAGAGTGTTTAACCGACACATTCGGTTTAATTTTGTTTGAGTAACAGTTAAACATAAAAGTACATGCTTTATTCTGGATTTGCTCATTTATTTCTCGTCTAGAAGACTCTGACTTTTTAGAAGCCAATGGCTTAGATTTCATAAGACAATTCAGTGTTGTAAGCACTCCACCATTTTGTTGGTGCAGATCTTTCTTGGCCTTGAGTCTCTTATGACAATCCAGCCCGACAGTCTGAGAGGAGCTAAATGCCTCTGGGCAGATGAGGAGATAAATGCTTGCTCACTCTTGGTCCTGCTTGCTGTTGTGGTTAATAGACCCTCTGGCTGCATAGACATCATGTTCCTTTTGGCCTCCTCGTACCTTTCCCTACTTTATTTTATTTATTTATTTATTTTGCCAGCAGCGAAATGGCTGCTTGCTTTCATTTGGTGCCCTCCTTTAAGAAGAAGAAAGTAAACATTTGAAATTCGAACTGACTGAGCATGCTCTGTTTGAGCTTCGGCGAGGCCGACCAACAGAGGGAGCTGCTGGGTCACGTGACCGGCAAGCCGGGTGAATGTCTGCATGCAGGAGGAGAAGGAAAAAGAAGAGCAATCTGTCGAAGCTCCTCTCTCTCCCATAATGGAGGCCATCGGTAGAAAGCAGGTATGATGCTGCCGTAGGAGCACCTTTAGCACAGGAGACAGTCCTCCTTCCACACTGGCTGAATCCTTCTTCCACGCCGACTCTGAATATTCATCATCTGAGGATCATTCCCTTGCTATTTTCCTTTTTTTTTCCTCTCCACAATCTACCTTTTATTTCTCCATTTCACATTCCATCCATTGAGAGTTGCTGTGCTCATGTTGAGAGGAGCGAGTTCTCCTGTGACTGAGAGGTGCCATCCAGCCTTCAGATACAGCCGAGCTGTGCTCTGGTCAGCAGCCTGTGAACCAGCTCTGCAGGCTGAAGCAGAGCTGACTACCAGGGTCTTTTTTGGCGCTTGTGCCCAAACATATTGGCTTCTGCTTCTCACGCGGAGGTGATTGGGAAGCTGGCTGACATGGCCTAAACATTGTTAGCTTGGTTACTTGCAGAGGGAGAATCCAGTGGATTATTGCTCTCTGGTTTAATGGGCGTTTCATGTTAGGCGCTGTGGCCAATTGTAGGCAGAGAAGAGGACTTGTCTCATCTCTCAATGGCAAACAAAAGATGCTCATTTGAAACAGGCTGGTTTAGTAGGCTGGCTTTCTTTCTTTGTTGAGAACTTTCATGTGTTATGGGCATCTTTCTGTGGTGCTGTTTCTTGTTATTTTACTCCACCGGCTCAGGACTGCCAGAAGAATATTTTGTAAAGAACGGGGACATATTACGAATGTCCCACGTGGTCTACATCAAGATAATGGATTATTGCAGGTCTGGACTTGTTGAACAAGCCCGGCCTAAGCAAAAGAAGAGTTTTGATAAGTTAATTTCCTGAAAGCAAAATGGCTTCAACAAGTTTGCTTCTATTTTTCCCCTAGTGTTTTTTTGGGGGGGATCTTAGGAATTCTCGCTCTGCAGTTTTCAGAAGAGAAGATGGGAAAGAGCCATTGTCCCAGCTGAGAGGACGTCTCTCCAAGAATCAGGTTCTGTAAGCAGCATGATTACCGCGCTCAGTGTCATCTCCACTGTTGGAGGAGCCCAGTGAATGAGTGAAAGAATGCAGCACCCACAGTGCCATGAGTCATGAGGCATTAAGCAGGTTATTTTTGCATCTGTACCAAATACCCTTTTCCTGTGTGTGGTTTTTTTCCCCCCCCCTAATCATAATTTTCTAGAAGTATGGATTTTGATTTTGATCTTGAAAGCATGTCTTCGAGATGAGACTACTGTTGTTAGTAGTGGGTGTGTGATATTGTTCACAGCCGTTCCTGTGCGTTTGTTAATCTATCACGGTGTCCCTTTCCTGTGCGATCCTATAGGGTGCAGGAAGTCTCTTCATGTGAAAGGCTTGTTTATGGTGTAGTGGTCTGAAAGGGGCTCCTGGTACTCTCATTTGGTTACCCCATGACCAAATTCATTTGGTTTTGTTTTAAAACATTTTCATGAGTCTCATGAAATTTCTTTTAATTAAGATGGACGGGGATAGATGAGCTGATATATTCAAATGAGAATTATGTATGTTTATTATTTTGCACTGGTCTTATTTTTGCATACTGCTTTTAGATGTTCTCCACATCCTACTGTGAATCCAGGCTGTTATGTGCTGTGTGGCTAACAATACTGTAGTATGGGGTCTGTGTTGCAAGCCTGCCTTCATAATGTAGGCCTTAGACGGATTGTTGCTTTTGGGGAATTTTCCCCTGCAATGTCTGCCTTTGACTTGCTCACTGGGGGCTTGGACCCGGATGTTTGTAAAGCTGCTTTGTGACAATGGCTGTTGATGAAAGTGCTATATAAATACATTTTACTTGACTAGGATACACATTTGTGTTCAGTCGACATGCTTCTGTGTCATATAAGAGAGTTTGCTAATATTCTCTTTTGATCTAACCTAAGCTGTAGTCACCATTTATTAACACTGGCACCCTGTACAGGTATCAAACTGACATGATTAGAAGTCTCAGCTGGAATAAGAGGCTTAACAGTTTGGTTTACTGTTTTTATGTACATATCAAATAAATGTTAATGCATATTTAAAGAAACATTACTTACTTTTCTTTGGGCACTCACAAACACATTGATTTTGTATATGAAAAATGGCCTGTGTTGCTCCTGCTTTTGAAATGGCTGCTTCAGTTTCTGCAATGGAATGGCATATTTATTTTTGGAGAAACAGCTTGGCAGATTCACAGTTACCCATCAGATGAAGAAGGACTCTGATATGAAAATTATATTCTTAGTATTTTCATATTTCTTGTAATTCCTAAGCCATTTAGGCTCATTTTCCCAGGTCAGTTTCAAAGCCTGTGTTTTTCATAGATCTTCGAGAACCTTTGGATGAGTTCGTTTAAAATTACAGACATTGGCTGCCCATACTGCAAATGTCACAAATCCCATTCAAATGCCCCCTACCCCACAGACAAACTTGCTGTCTGTTCCTGTGTCGGTAAACAATCTGGTTACGAAATGGCGGTTAGAAGCGAAGGGCCCTTCCCTCTCCCTCCCTTTCCCTATTGGTCATGCTCCGTCTGGCCAGCAGGGGGAGGGCTTGAGAAAGAACACCACTGAATGTAGCCAATGTTATTTTCTTCCCCCATTTTGAGTTTGATCTGTGTATTCTAACCCATAGTAAGTAGATTGTTAAAAAATCTATGGTAAAAACCTGGTAAAATCAGTTTTGTGATCAATCATCAAGATTTGTGTAGGAATCGTAGTAGCCTCTGATTTCATTTCATGTCTGTGATTGTGTGGACACACACTGTATGTAAAAGTAAAAAGCAGTCAAATGCATGGCGGTGTGCTTAAGCTCCCTCAGATGGAGTTGGGAGAGGCTCGGGGCTGCATGTGAAGCTAGAGAGAGCTCAGAGCTGCTTCCTGTGGGCTTGTTGATCATTTGAAGTGAAGTATGTGTACAGTTAAAGCCAGGATTGAAAACACTTCACCTTCTCGCGCAGGAAATGCCAGTGGATAAGGTTGCAGTAGCGTTCGCTGTTGGCTTAGAAGAGAGCAAACATCTGTTTTATCATAGATGTCCCTTCTAAAGCGAGCAGAGGTGCTGCCATGTGGTGGAAATCGGAGCGCTTGAGGCAGTTCAACTCGAGGGCCAGTTTAACGGTCTTTAGCAGGTAGATGTCTTCTAGCCGTGTGATATATATGTTAGACCATGGGTGCTGTTGGTTTCCCAAAGAGGACTCGCAGATAAGTTAGAACAACTCGACAAGTTAACCAGGCTTTGCTGATTATGAAAGACTTTTGGCAATTTCCCTTCTTGGCTGCTGATTGCTTGTATTCAACATTACAGAGATTCCTGCATCATTGTTGGTTTGGAAATACGAGTGTGTCTGCTATATGTCACTAGTTCAGACGGAGTTGGGGAAGTAGGCATGTGTCTCTTAATGGGAGTAATGCACTAACAGTTTATTTTATTTTATTTTATGTCTGTTACCGATGACCCAGTGTGCCAGTGTCTTTCAAGTCCTTCTCTCTGCTCTTTCTAATTTTTCTGAGGTGAGAGTTTTGCAGTGCTCTGCTTGACACCTAAAAAAATAATAATGAGAAATGGAGATGGAGAAAATAAAGGTGTTGGAACCTTTGTGGAATAATAGTTGTGCTTTCAGGGTGCGTAATTTTGTGGCACAATAGGACATAGAAGCCCGCAATGGTAGCTCCTTTATTAATGACTCAAAATCTCCTTGGGTCAACCGTGGTTAACCCTGAACTGAGAAAGACGATCAAGGCCCAGTGTGTCAACCTCTCTTCTTGTTTTATCGGATCAGAACCTGTCTGGCTTGGTTAGGTAAAAGGGGGGGACTCTTATTATGAAGTGGCTCCCCTGGTGGTGAGCGAGGGAAACAGAAAGAGGGACCGACCTTTGTTGAGAGAGCAGCTCCAACGAACGGCAGACATTTTCTGACTGTCCTGCGGAAGGCAGCTGGTGTGGCTGCCAATCAGATGAGGGTTGAGGAGCCAGGCGGGGGTGGGGGAGGGGCAGCGGTGGGAAGAGTCTGGATCCTGCTGTAATTACTGCACCTTCTCAACACCTTCTTTTGAGCCTGCCTGCTGAAAATTCCCACAGTAGATGTTGAAGGCTGCCAAGTGAGTGAGAGAGTGTGTTATGTGACTACTTCCTATGAGCAGATGCAGAGCACCAGTTGACTGCAGTGGACTCTTCATTGTCTGTAGCTCTTGAACAGGACTCTACTCTTTTCTGGAACAAACAAACAAAAAAAACCCATTTGCCTAGTATTTTAATGATTGATTTTTTTAAAGAAGTTGCTAATTATGGATATGAAAATGAGGTATCTAGGGGAAATCCCTAATGGATATGTTAACCTGTTTGTTTCTCTTGCAGTATCAACGCATTCCCTGATAGCTTCATGGTTCTGGATTGATGAATGATCTCGGAGAGAGGGAGCACAGGGAGGGGTTGGTACAAAGACGTGTCATTTTGACCGTCATCGTACAGAGGAACTCGATCTGCTCTGTGTTGAGTGGACTGGCTTATCACTTTCTCCTTTCTGAGGGGGAAAAGCGGTCGGCTTGCTTAAACTCGGGGGGGCTCTGGAGGTTCTCTGTGTAAAGTAGAAGGATTGTGGCCTGACTGGAGTTGGAGACCGCTCAAAGGTGGCTCAGTGTCGCTGCTTGCCAACAGGATATTGTTGGTTTTGATGAGATCTTGGTTTATATGTAGCCACCCTGTTTGTCTGTGTGTGTTTTGGCTCATTGAGAGATACTTGCACCGAGGCATCAGTGGGTTGACTGCTGTTTGTTGCTTTGCATTTCAACTTGAGTCTCCATTTCGACTGGAGTCCACACGCGGTGACTGGGGAGATCTAAAGACTGGAAAAAGAGAGCAAGACCTGTAATTATCCACTGAAGTCCTCTACGTTGATTTTTTTTTGTGTGGCGTGATAGGCCCGCGCTCTACATCACAATGGACGCGCAACTGCCGGTTTGTGTGTGTGTGTGTGTGTGTGTGTGTGTGTGTGTGTGTTTGCGTAGGGGCTAATAAACCCCACGCAGTTTGTGCAGGGTCCATACCAGGCGTGGAGACGGCACTTCCTCACTGCAGGCCTGGCCGAGCAGCTCTGGCCGTCTCCTGTAACTGGGCCAAAAGCCAAGTGGAATTGTGCGACCTAAATGGTGCATCCAAAGGAAATGAACTGGAGAAGGGGTTAAAGGAGTAAAGCACGAAGAAGCAGGCTTGGTGATCAGGCTGCATGAGTGACTAGAGAGGTTAATTTAGGACTTGTGCGTGGTCTGTGTTCTCTTCCTGTTCTCACTACGCTTTAACACCTTGTTCCAGCTTTCTGTTTATTCATGTTTGGGTGAACCTGCCACAGAACTCACTAAACAAAGGAGTCGGGAATAATCTCCAATTCTGTAGGCTGTATTCTTCCTATGAATTTGAGAACGTATTCTGGACCGGTAACCTCAGGCACTTCAGAGTTTCTTTTGTGATTACTTTCACATTGGGTGAACTTGTTTGTGGAGAGACATGTGGAGAGATGCACTGCTCAGATGGCAGCCTCTGCCAGCCAATCAGAGCCCTTGTTGTTGAGGTGTTGTTGAAATACATTCCCAAGAGATGAGATAACAACTACACGTTTTTCCTTCCCGCCGATCTCATGCAGTCTGATAGTGTGGGGGTTTTTTTTTGCAGTGTATATTGTAAGAAGCAAGTTGACCGTGTGGTCAGGTTTCTATTTCTGAATAAAAAAAAACATTCTGCTTATGATTCTGAGCATCTTTTACTTTGAATTGGGAAGTTAATATTTAGCTTAGTTATTTTTCCCCTTACTTCATAGCATAATTGCTAAGTGATAACCAGTGCTAAGATTCTTGATTTATTAAAGTTGTTCTATTTGTATTAACAGAGCTTATAAATTAGCTTCATTCTCTTTGGGATGGGAAGCCAGATGTCATTAAGATTCTGTTTTGCCGTTGTTGCTGTACCCTAACAAAACTTGTGTTTCAGCCTGCCGGTTTGGTCAAGGGGACTTTGGGCAAGAAAGACTCCATGAAGACGGAGGGCATGAAGGACGCTCATAGCGATCCAGAAGAAGGTGGATTTGGTTCTTATTTTACTGTTTATAGCTGTAAGTTATGTTCATCACCTTGTTGCCCATGATGCTGTTTTTTATACAATCTGCCTTTCTGGGCCACACTTTAGGCGTTGACGAGGATCGCTCGAGTAGGCCCGCAGAACCTTCCAAAACCAACACCGATATGAATGGTACAGACGAGGGCGCAGATGCAAGGTCAGCTCAGCGAGGCTGCTCTGTCCAAGGGTCGCCTGCCCCTTCGCAAGCCATGGAGAATGGACTACCAGAGACCGATCCCCCTCACGGCTCCACTGTGGGAAGTAATGGATATATTCTCAGTAAAGGCCAGGAAGACTCACCCACTGCCCAGCATAGGACTAGCTGGTCCCCCATGGGGACCTCGACTGCAGGGCATGCTTCTAAAACACTCCCCCCTTCAGCCACACCACAGCCCCAGGGCCCGGGCACTCTAAGGACAGACACGAGCACAGGGCCCAGTTTGGCAGAGGGACGCTCGGGAAAAGAGACTAAGAACGGCACGGCGTCGAACACCCCTCCGCCCGTAACGATACACAGAGCACGCAAAACGATGTCCAGACCAGCCTCGAATCAGCCACTAAAGGTAATGGATGCTTCTTTTATTGTCGTGCAAAGACATTCACGAGCGTGACATGTGTGTGTAAAGATACAGACCAGCTTTAGCCCACGCAAGAGGCGTCCCCTAAATATTACATGCTCTTTGTAGAGTCTATTAAGTACCAAAGACCCAAGATGCATATTAATGAGCTTAAAAATAAAAGAAAAATGTTTAGGAAAAATTGGTTATGGTAATGTGTTTTAATTTTTTTTATATATATAAATCTTTCATAGTCTTCATGAATGGTCTCATTTTAGATCTCATTTTTGTCATAATGTCATTTTTGTCTTCTCCACTCAGGGCTTTGAAACAGTGTTAAATTTTTTTTGTTGCAGATTTTAAATAGGGAGACAAAAGAGCCAAGCGTGATGGAACCCGCGAGTGGTGGTGGAGCCCATCCGGGCCCCCCCCCACAGACCCCTCCTGCTCACAACCAGCTACCTCACACCCAAAACGATGCCACCCCGACAGCAATCGCCACACCAGCCAAGCCGCACACAGGTTCTCCACGAACATCCTAACCCTGCTCGTTCTCATCTCTGTTCAGTACTTCAGACTTTGAGTTCTGAATTACCAGAACCAGCCACTTGGATTAAAATATTCAAACCGTGAGCTTATCTTGAAGCTAAAATATAAAAACGTCAATCTGTTTGTAGTTAGCGTCATACCTGGTGGTGCTAATTCCAAATGTTCTTGAATGCACACAAAGCATGTCATACCGTCCAGCCAAAGTTTGACGCATTTATTTGTCCTTCACATAACTTCTCTTTTACGTTGCCGTATTTGAATTTGGTGTTGCGTAGGCATTTGAACGCAGGCCTTTGTTTGCTCAGTAGCATCCGTGTTGAGGAAGAAGAAGAGGAAGATGGGGACCTACAGCCTCGTCCCCAAGAAGAAGACCAAAGTCCTGAAGCAGCGCACAGTACTGGAGATGTTCCGACGTATCACCCAGTCTTCACCCAGTCCTCAGGTCAGACTTCAGATGGACTTCAGCCTATGAACATGTAGGCCTTCCAGACAACCAAGTCCAGACAGAACTTTGATATATATATATATATATATATATTGACTATATTGCTTTTATTTTCAGACAACCTTCTCTCAGCAAAAAAAAAAAAAACTATGTTTGAGGGATTGTATGTAGGGATTGAGATCTAGGCAGCTGGACGTGTTTAGGTGTTTTGCATTAATCACTGGAGAATGGGCTGTTTCCGAGCTGGGGCGAGGCCGTTGGTATGGTTGAAAGCAGCAGTGACCTCTTTGACCTCCATTACTCTACAGCAGCCAAAAGAGGCCGTACAGGTCAATGGGGAACGGGCGGAGAACGAGTCGGAGGAAGAGGAGTCAGAGGAGGACTCTGAGGAGGAAGATGAAGAGACTGGCCCAGCGCCTCACGAGGGCAGCAGGGAACCTTCAGTTCCAGAGGTTTGACCGTTATTTTGTTTTTGAGGTCTGGTTTTTGCTCACGTGCATCCCCTCCTTTTGTTTACCTGTCGGCTAAGCTAAATAGCATCCAACGAACAGTCCAGCTTGCGTTTGGAGAAAACCAGTTCAATATTGGTATAAAACAAAACCAGACAAAACACCTTCGTTTAAAGCTGGTTGTTGCTTTTGTTTGATTTAGTTTGTAGGTGAGCAAGAGTCTGAGGAGTCTGCGGACGAAGAGGGTGAGGAAGAGGAAGCAGAATCGGACTTGGTGAGATCATAAAAATATCCTCAAATCTCCCAATGTCTCATTCTGAACCAGCACATCATTTTGTCAAGCCCTGACAAAGACTAAAGATTTTTTAAAGCTTGATATCATTTACAATGAAACGTCAGAGGCCTCTGTGTCTCTTTTGGGTTCTGTTTGCAGTGTTATGAGTAAACAGAAATCTCTTTGGCTCACAGTCAGGTTAAGGGGCTCCAGATTTGAGTATGCTTTTAAAGATGAAATGAAATGTATATGTTGCACTTTTTCAGGTCAGTCTTTCTCATAGCTTTCAACAATGCAAATGGAAGGACACTAATGTCTATTCATATGTTATTTTATACTGAAAGATCCTTGGAGTGATATTAGCACATGTTGCTATGCATTTGGGTTCTCTGATTGGTGGGTCAGAGGGTTCATGAAAATGAGTTTTGAGTTCTTTATAGGAACTTACCAGGCCTCATTGAAAACGATATGGTGTGATCTCTAAAACTAAAATCAAACACATCCATGGGCTAAGGTCATTTAACTGTTATTCCTCATCAATAAGAGCTCCTGTAGCCCACCGTTTAAGGCAGGTAGAGGGTGGTGTAAGTGTAACCAAGGTCATGGATTCAATTCCCAGGGAATACACATACTGATTTGCTGAATAATATGCAAGTTCTTCTGTATCGGAGCATCTGACAAATGTCACAGAGCAGCATTTTAGCTTAAGATGTGATCTATTGGAGGTTTCCATGACAGGCTTTCCAGAAATGTGTGGGTTAAAAGTGATTTTGTCTACCTCAGAGTTCGGAATCTAGCTTAAAGAAGAAGTTGAAAAAAAAATGTAAGGGAGACAACCCCTGGCTACGGCCCGCCCGGAAACGCAAGAAGAAGTTAAAGTCCAAAACGGAGGGAAAAACTGGTAGAGTACCGTCTCCTTCATATCACTAGACGTCATGGAGCTAATTTGCTCCAAACAGAGGTAGTTCATAGCCTAAACATTGTAATGAGAATCCCCATTGATTCAACACTTGAGACCTTTCAAAAACACAATATCTCCTGCTCGCCCTGAGCCACACAGTGTTGGAACAATGTCCTTGATGGTATCTCCTCAGGTATGGATGTTCGGACTCCATCAGAGGCTCAGAGCCCAACCCAAGCTCCCGCCCAAACCCAAACGCCTCTCCCAGACCCTGCACCTGCTCTTGTGCCCACGTCGGCTGACCAAGGAGAAGAGTACACGGAGGTCCCATTAGACTCACTCGGTCTGAATTCTCAGGAAGTTCTACTGAATACTCGGACCACAGGTGAGGACAAGAATGGTAATTATACATATTGCTTTTCCCCCCATTCACCTGGCCAAGACTGATTAGATTTACTTGGATATAGTAGATGTACCTACAAATATATTTCTCGAGTGAGGTTCTACAACAGGTTCTAATTGTAGTATTGGGACCTTTTAATTGGATCTTAATTGTACATTTATTTAGCTACATATGTTTGCTTGGAGTAAATGTAGTATATTATTGGAGGTATGGACAGTTAATTGTAGTCTTTATAAAATAGCCACACCAGTTTTATACTTGACCTAGTCCTTGATTAATTTATTTTGTATTTATTTATTTTTTGATGTAGAAAGGCAAGTGTTTAAATGCTGATTAGTATCTCTGGATGTGTTGTAGTCGCGGAGCAGACCTTTTGTTTGGGTGGTGTTTGTTTGGTGTTCATTAAGCTGTGACTGTACGAACTCTGAGGGCCTAGCAGTTGATACTGTTGCCATGCTGGTTGTTATGACTCATCAGTAGAGCAGTCTCTGTGGAAAGGGCGCCCCCTGGTGCTGAAACCTCCGTTACTACAAACAGCTTTGTCAAGCATCTCGGTCGCCATATGCTTAAGTTTCCCACAAATGTAATGAATCTCGCTGAGGATGTGCATGCAGTGATTTTTTTAGTGTGTCAACTCATGGAAGTAAATTTAATTGAAACTTAAGAAGCCATATGGTTGTTTTTAGCATCCTGAAAGCATAATGTAAAAATCTTTTTATTTATTTATTTTTTTATTCTTCTCTATCAGTATTTAAACTGTAACTGTGGAGTGGTTTATAATCAGTGTATATGTAAATACATTTAACTTTAAAGCTTAATTTTGCTAAAATCCATCTATAGATCGTAAACAAACCATGGGTATAGCGCTTAATCAGGTTAGTTCATGAAAGTTACATTTGCGAAAATTATACTCCATCTTCCATTTAGTTGTGTGATATCATTGTCAGGCGTTAAAGCTTGTGGTCTTACAAATGGTTAGTGTATTTCTCATGTAAATATATGAATAATTAAATATAAAAACCCTGAATGAGCTGTGTACTCATTAAAAGTGTTTAAGGAGAACAATCCTTTGAGCGTAGAGACTCTGGTATTTTGTGTTGGAAAATGAATTGCCTTAGAGCAACATATGTGCCAGAGGTCTCCTGTGGGCTGGATACTGTAGTGTGGCAATCCACCCTGAACCCAGCAGCAACACGGCCGTGTGAAAACTCCAGTAACCCTGCTGTGTCCAATACACTCACACCAACACCCCTGCCATGTCGGTGTCGCCGTTTGGATCTTATTTAGGGGTAGGATCGTACCAAACCAGTCAGCAGTTGTTCTGTTTGGTAGTGCTGTATAGGGTCGGAGGGAGGCTATCAAAACGTACATGCTTCCAGACCGCAGGGTTATATTTAGAAAACGATTATTATTATTATTTCATTTGTCAGGTTCCGTGCACAGAAATACATTAATCTCTAAAGAGACAAGATGCTTGCAGCAGAGGTAGCTAATAATCTATTAACACTCCCTGTGCAGGTAAACACGCAGACCTACTCGCACTCCGAGAGAAGCCAAACAAGGCTTTTCAGAAACAGATAAGCTTTAAACGCCAGACGGACTTTGATGACATTGATGTGTGATTACAGCATTTAACATGATGTGTTTAGTGAGTATTTTGACAGTGGTGGTGATGTGACTTCCTGACAGATTTTGTTGGCTTGCTTATGAAAACATTCAAGTGGCTTCATGGCAACCTCACTGAGACATACAGCGAGCAAACGAGAATGAGGGTTTTTTTTATATATGTAATTTGGGTGGAGTAAAACCGATAGGTTAGGTGCTCCCAATAAAGCTGGTGCTGACTGTATCAGGGTTGAGCTGAGGTAAAACCGTCAGTTTTAGCACGGCACACGGATATCGGCTCCCATCGTTGTATGGGTCCTCAGATCCTGTTAACCGATGTCCCTGGTCTGTGTTGTACAGGAGCGTCGGGGCCAGCAGGGGGCGCCACCACAGACACGGTGCAGGAGCTGCCCCTGTGTAGCTGTCGCATGGAGACACCCAAGAGCAGGGAGCTCCTCACCCTGGCCGACCGCAAGTGCATGGCCACAGAGAGCATGGACGGACAGGTCAGAGGTCGCGTCGAACACCACTAGGAACCAGCGAAGGCTAAACCATTTTATACCGGATGCCTTTGTTTTTGTCAACACACTCTTCAGTGTTAATTTATACTGTTGGAGTTCACCTCATAACCTGAAATCCAGTATCTGAATTTTTTTTTTTTTTTTTTTTTTTTTTTGAAAATGGGATTACAACATGAAATATACAGATATCATCAAGCCTGTTGTTTAATGATATTTCATTTTGAATCAAGTTCTTCCTTTCTTCTTGATTTAACATTCATAATCTAAATAATGAACGCTTCTATGGTACCTTTATGGAAGTCAGTGTGTGTGTGTGTGTGTGTGGGTGTGACTTGTAAGCAAGAGTCTCCACTCTGACGAACCGTCTTGGCCGTGCTGACCCGCGGCGCCGAGTTCACTCTGCCTCTCCCTGCGCGTAGTTGAGCCGCTGTCAGAGCGTCGTGCAGAAACACGAGATGATGAGGCCGTCGAACTGTGTGCAGCTGCTCGTGTTGTGTGAAGAGCACCGTGCCGGGATGGTCAAGCACCAGTGCTGCCCAGGCTGTGGCTACTTCTGCAGGGCGGTGGGTCCTCGCTCTCCGCCCGTGTGCCCGCACGACGGCCCCGTTCGCCACGCCGTGGCTTTGGCTGTGTTCAGACGGCAGGCAAATCCAGTTTGTTTCTCAAATCGGGAGCTTTTGAGACGACTGCCCGTACCGTTATTCGTGACGAGATGGGGTTTGTGTGTCCAGACCTCACCAACCTGTCTGCAGGGGTCGCTGTGGTAATGGCGTAGGCGTGGGTAACTGTGTGTCTACGCTGGTGAATTGTTCCTGTAGGTTCCTTCAGGCTTCGGTTGTATTTGTCCGTGGACTGTGGTGTCCCACAGTGCTTACAAATTCTCTGCCATGAATCTCGATGCTCGGTTTGAATTCCCAGCACTTCTGTCACTCTGAAATTGACATTGTCATCGTTGACTGCATTGCTAGGACTTGCAAAACACACTTTGAAGTCCAGTTTGAGCATCCACACCGACACTGGAGTTCATGTGTTTTTTTTTCCAGTGTGTGCGTGTGTTTTTATTTGCTGTCTGGATATACCAAAATTACAACAAAACCAGATTTGGGCTGGCTGTCTGAACACAGACTTTAAACTACCGCTCATTAAATTAGAACCGCACAGATTTGCTTGTATGAAAGCAAATTAGCGTTTTTACCTGCTGTCTTCTGATATTTCTGCACATTTTACGCATGAAATGGAAGAGCGATGTCCCTAACTAGATTCCATGCTTCTAAACGGATTCCTAGATTCTAAAAGTCTGTTTATATTTTGTCACGAACAAATCCCATGAAGTCATCGGGCTTTCACCAACCTCTACTGTAGGGAACCTTCATGGAGTGCCAGCCAGAGGTGAACATCACCCACCGCTTCCATCGCTCCTGCGCGTCCGTGTTGAAGGGCCAGAGCTTCTGTCCGCACTGCGGTGAAGATGTGGGCAAGGCCAAGGAGGTGACCATCGCCAAGGCGGACACCACCTCCACGGTGCCCCCCAGCCAGGGCCCCTGCACCCCGGGCACCTCCGAGGGCCGGGCGGATACCACCACTGGAGGGTACGTAGCATAACGCGCACATGCATTTTAGAGCACCGTTTAGCTCGTTTTTCAAGTGGTTCTGTAGAGAGATTGATTCTCATCATTGAGTGTTTAATTTCAGTTTCGGGGTGATGTACCTTTGGCTTGATGAGGCCATTGTCGTAACATGTTATTTACGGTTATTTATCATTTCAGGCCATCTCACCTCTCTTTGCCTGGAGAGGTTAAAGCAGACAGCACCTTATCCAGACCTCCAGAAGCTGTGGACGAGTCTCCTTCTCCAGGGACCAGCAGACCTGTGCTCTTGGGTCCAGGAGCAGGAGCTGGATTTCCGGGAGGACCCCCTAAAGAGACGTTGGAAACCATCCTACTGGCACTGGATTCAGAGAAGTAAGAAAATACTCTACTCTGTACATCATACTCGGATGTAAGTATACTTGGATGTTTTTCGTGTATACTCTGATGTATGCAAGTATACGGACTCCTTCAAACGGCTTTTCCACTACATACTCTGCTGGTCATGATGTATTGCCTTTAACCCCGTCATTAATTAACATGCGCATGCATAATTAACCACTCGTTGGCACGTCACTCTTCCTATTTTTTCCTTCTCAGGCCCAAGAAGCTTCGCTTTCACCCGAAACAGCTGTACATTTCTGCCAAGCAGGGGGAGCTACAGAAGGTCTTACTCATGCTAGGTAGGACACGCCCCCGCCCGTCTGGACGCGGTGTCTGTCTCCGTCTTCCCCGTGGTCACTGCAGGAATGCGAGCGTGTCTTTTGTGCCCTAAGTGGATGGAATCGACCCCAACTTCACAATGGAGAGTCAGAGCAGACGGACGCCGCTCCACGTGGCAGCCGAGGCTGGACATCAGGATATCTGTCATATGTTGGTCCAGGTGAGCGCTACGTGCGTTAGCCGCAAGTGAAGGGGCCCTAACCCTCTGCTCTTCTCTCAAACTGTGCTCTTTGTTAAGGTTGCTTTTGCGTTTGCTTCTCAGGCCGGTGCTAACTTGGACATATGTGATGAAGACCAGCGCACACCTTTGATGGAGGCTTGTGAGAACAATCACCTAGAGACAGTGCAGTACCTACTGAGGGCTGGAGCCATTGTCTCCCACAAGGTCCTTTAGCTGAAATACTTAAGAACCGAGTCCACTGGGCACATTTTTAGTAAGGTTGATGTCCACGAGTGCTGCCACTGCCTCCACATGGAAGTTTTAAATACTTGGTTGAAGAAATAATTGATGGGACTTGTTTTCGTGAATAATTAAATCCGTATTTTTTTACTTGTTCTCGTTCAGGATGGTGAAGGATCTACGTGTCTTCACCTTGCTGCCAAAGTTGGACATTTTGGTATTGTGGAGCATTTGGTATCTACAGGCTTTGTAGATATTAACTGTCAGGTAAATGTGTTTAATTTGTGTCATTAGTGATGGGATATGTGCCATGATGTCACAGTAGGCCGTGGTGCCCTCAGGTGGTGGTGTTTGGGTGTGTATTGGGGAGGGGGGCGACATCCTCTGAGCTCTGTTCTGTATGCAGGATGATGGTGGCTGGACAGCGATGATTTGGGCAACGGAGTATAAGCACGTAGAGCTGGTCAAGCTGCTGCTGTCGAATGGTGCTGACCCCAACATCAGAGACAAGGTCAGTAGAGCTCGTATGAGAGATCTTCAGAACCTGGGTGGAGTTCTTCTGGGCTAGCACAGATTTTGTGGTGACATATGGGCTCTAGAAGTATTTGTTTGTATTTAAACATGGACGATGACTGCATATTTGAGACCATTCAGACTATTGTTTTAGAGATCGGCCTTGTTTGGTGCCCGACGCCAGGCAGATCGTTTTATGGTGCGGTGTGTCGTATTCTCAGGAGGAGAACATCTGTTTGCACTGGGCGGCGTTCTCGGGCTGCGTGGAGATTGCGGAGACTCTCCTGGAGGCCAGGTGTGACCTCAACACCGTCAACGTCCACGGAGACTCGCCACTGCACATCGCATCACGGGAGAACCGTCTGGAATGCATCACGTGAGTGCACGCCGACGTGGAGCCTCGAGGACACGCGTGTCCCGCAGCCCCGCGTGTCCCGCAGCCCCGCGTGTCCCGCAGCCCCGCGTGTCCCGCAGCCCAGCGTGTCCCGCAGCCCAGCGTGTCCCGCAGCCCAACGTGTCCCGCAGCCCCACGTGTCCAGCAGCCCTACGGGCTCTTCATCCATCAGTAGAATATAGCCGTGGAAGCTTTTTTAAATGAGCAGGCACTTTCCCCACGATCACCCGTGGCGGCCGATTTTAATAACATTGCGCAAAGTGGAACGCTCGGCCCCTGTGCGTTGTGACCGACGGCGCTCCGGTCCGAACGGAGAATCAAACGCGGCTGCATTGCGCCCCCTGCAGGCTGTTCCTGTCACTCGGGGCTGACGTGAGCCTGAAGAACAGGGAGGGGGACACGCCCGTGGAGTGCTGCAGTCAGAACTCCAAGGGCTGGACCACGCTCCAGGCCAGCAGGAGACAGAGGGAAGCCAGCAGTGAACAGATCTCATCCGCAGAGAAACTCCTCAACAGGTAGCGCAGTGTCGCCTGGGCTCCCTGCTCGTAGCCGTCTGTCCTGGGTTGCATTTACGTCTTCTTTCTTTCTCACTCACTCTTTCCATTCCTGTTCCTCGTGTGCTGGTAATTTCACAAGTTTTTTTTTTATTTTATTATTATTTTTTAACTTGTTCTGGTGTTGGTGACAGTCGCCCTTCTTGGTCTCTTGCCTGTGATCAGGGACATAGCCCGGGGATACGAGAAAGTTCCTGTCCCATGTGTAAACGCCGTGGACGGTGAGCCGTGCCCTGACGATTACAAATACGTCCCCGACAACTGCGTCACCTCCCCCATGAATATCGACAAAAACATCACTCACTTGCAGGTAAAGCCACAGTAATGTCTCCATGGACACATCGGTTGTAGGAGGAGGTTCTTGGGAGAACGTCTGGCCGGTCATGGTGGCGGGTCTCTAATGGGAGGTGTTTCTCGTGTCGTCCGCAGTATTGCGTTTGTAAAGACGACTGCTCATCCGCCACCTGCATGTGTGGTCAGCTCAGTCTACGCTGCTGGTACGACAAGGTGAGACCCGGTATCTTCTAGCCTGGATGAAAAGGGTGCTACACACCACTGCTGTTTCAAATCTCAAAGCTCCTCCCAGTGCAGTCCAGGAGCACTAACCCAAACATCTCCAAAGTTCTCTACACACGCTTTTCTGCCTCCCCTCCCAGGAGAGTCGACTGCTGCCGGAGTTCTGCTGCGAGGAACCGCCCCTCATTTTTGAGTGCAACCACGCCTGCTCCTGCTGGAGAACCTGCAAGAACCGCGTGGTTCAGAACGGACTTCGGTGACTTTGCCCCAAACACCTGCGGGATGTCTCGGGATTTCGTGACGCTCTTCGTCCTTGCTCTCCGACTGACCCCCTTTTGCTCCTTTGCAGGACCAGACTGCAGCTGTTCAGGACACAGGACATGGGCTGGGGCGTCCGCACGCTGCAGGATATTCCGCGAGGAACGTTTGTCTGCGAGTGAGTCTCTCTTGCTTTCTCTGTTTATCTTGTTCTGTCTATCTCTGTATTTCTCTCTTCCTCCCTGTATCTCCCTCTCTCTCTCTCTCTCTCTCTCTCTCTCTCTCTCTCTCTCTCTCTCTCTCTCTCTCTCTCTCTCTCTCTCTCTCTCTCTCTCTCTCGGAATACTGATCATAAGCCTGCCAGTCAGCCTAAGATTTCATGTCAGAGATGTTGTGGGTGTGTGTGTGGGTTATGGTGTTTGCCTCTCCTAATGCCTCTCACGCTGCCTGTGCAGATACGTGGGCGAGATCATCTCAGACGCGGAGGCTGACGTCCGGGAGAATGATTCCTACCTTTTCAGCCTGGACAGCAAGGTACTGGCAGACTACAGATCTTTGTTCCAGAGTGCCACGTTGGCTTAAGCACTGTACATCAGTGTTGGCCTGGGGCTTTGGTTCCTGGACCTTCCATCTTGGGAGGAGAGACGGATCCCAGCGGTCTGACGCATTTAAATTCTTGCATTTTAATTTAGGTTTCTGCATAGCACAGCAACAGAGTGATCTTAGACACTCCTGCAGTTATTCTTCACTGCTGGCCGTTTCACAGCTGAGCAACCTGTGCTTACATAATTAGCTTAATAAGCGCTAATGTGATCTAACGTCGTCGGACAGCCATCGGCAAAACCTGCTGAAGCTGCCAGGCAGTCAGACGCCCCTGGAGTCCTCGTCTCTTTAATCCCTGATTCTCTGGAGCAGCTCTCCTCTCCTGACGTGATCAGTCACTTGTGCTTATCTCTCCCCCCCCCCCCCCCCCTTATCCACCTAACTGTTCTCTATGCCTTCCTGAGCCAATGAGCACTGTCTCACCGCAGGTCGGCGATATGTACTGTATCGACGCTCGCTTCTACGGCAACATCAGTCGGTTCATAAACCACCACTGCGAGCCGAACCTGTTCCCGTGCCGCGTGTTCACGTCGCACCAGGACCTGCGCTTCCCGCACATCGCCTTCTTCGCCAGCAAGAACATCGGCGCCGGGGACGAGCTGGGGTGAGCTGTCCACCGGCGCGGCCCGACACGGAGCAGCTAGCCTGCAGGGCCCGGCCTGCCAGCTCGGGCCGGCGTAGCATTCGTTTGGATTATCAGATCAATGGAGCGTAATTGGGATCAGTTAAATATGGTGGGAGATAGAATGGAGTGGGGGGGGGGGGGTTCTTCTGCTAGAAGATTTGATCATGCTATGGTGGCTTGCATCTGCAGGTTTGATTACGGCGATCACTTCTGGGACGTGAAGGGGAAGCTCTTCAGCTGTCGGTGTGGCTCGTCCGTGTGCAAGCACTCTGCGGCGGCCGTGGCCCAGCGCCAGGCGGACAGCACGCCGGGCGAGCAGCAGTCCTCCGCCCTGCCGGACACCAGCTCCTCCGCCACGCCCCCCAGCCCCAGCTGAGCTCCACCCAACCTCCCTACCCCGCCCGCTCGACTCCTCCCCCGCCTCCCCTGACCACCAGCTGCCCGCACCATCACCTCCGTCACCAGCACCACCCCCACCCCCCCGGCAGCTCCGTGCCCACGCGGCGGGTGCTGGAAGTGGGCTGGCCTCGGACAAACGCGCGGACAGACGCCGGGCGCTGCTCGGCGCAGGTGGACACGGGTGGAGACGGACCGGCTTGGCACCATCCAGTCCTCCTCGTGTAGGACGGCGTTTGATTTCCTGTTGCACTGGGCTGCAACACGTCCGCTCTCACGTGAGCTAAACTCTCACGTGAGCTAAACTCTCACGTGAGCTAAACTCTCACGTGAGCTGAACTGCGGCGAGTCTCCCCACAGGATTACGTGTTCTTCTTTATCCGTTCGTAGCGCGAGAGCTCATGTCACTCTGTTACCTTCTGTTTCCAACAGCCAATGTACACGCACAATTCCGTCACCATGATGGTGTTTACTTCTTCACGTCGACCTTTTTTGGAAGATTTGGGGCGCGTTCACACTCAGCACACGACCTTCCTCAAGGACTTCACTTTCCAGGCATTTATGATGACAAACCTTTGAAATTCCACATTGTTTGCTAAATATTTTGAAATTCAATCAGTTTTTTGTAAAATCCCTTCAAGTTATTGTTTTTCAATTGTTTGATTATTGATTACATGAGAATTATCTTCATGTTCTAATCAATACCATTATGTTTCAATCCCAGTCTTTGTGCTTGAAGACCACACTGAGCTCATGTGGATACTGTTGACTCATTTGCAGACAATTGTGAACATCTGTTCATGTGGTTAAATTCTCGTCGCTACTGGCCGTTTGTTAGCATATTTGCAAATATCTTTTGTTGATCAGTTCCCATCTGCTGGGTGTGTTCCCCTGACACACACTGGGAGAGGGTCTGGAGGATTCGGGGAGAAACTGCCCATTCTGAATCATCTCCTGCATGTTCCTGGCTTTGACAGACTTGCCTAATCTGAAGTGCACAACGTACTCTGGTCCATTGCTATGAAATTTATGAACTGTTTTGGTTTTTATTTTGCTGGAATGACGCCAGTTGACTGTGGACCGCTCTGAAGGCGTTGGTGGTTCCCAAGGCTTGAACCCTCCTGTTACCTGTCCTGAAATGTGGCTGTGTCAGACGTTTCCTCTCAACAGCAACAGTCTTTTTTGTAATTTTCTTGATTAATACGGCAAGACTTCAAATCGTTTCCTTAAAAGACCATGAAAAATCTAATTCCAGACGTTTTTGGTCAAAGAATGTGTGTCTGGACAATAGGATATTGCAAATGGTGCTGAAAAAAACAGGTTTTGTTTTGTTATGTTTTTATTTTTTTATTACTCACTATGAGAATACAAGATGTAAAATAAGATGAAGCAGGTGTTGCTTTTTTCTTCAGTTTTACACTTAAATGGACCTCTGGTTTTCTAACGGTAGTCGACATCATTAGCCTGCTCCTGTTTTGTTCCATGCGTTCATGTTGGTAGTGAAGGTATCTTCCGTCGTTTTAAATGTTGGTAGTGTAGTCATGTTCTTCGTGCTGATTTCTGACATGTAGATCCAAAACACTGCAAAATGAAAGGAAAACGTTACATATTTCTTAAGGTAGACATGATGCCCCAACGCATCTAATGGTTGTACATTTTGTTTGTTTATTTTTTTTCCTTTTTTTCTTCAATAAATTTACTTCTAATAAAACAAGTAAAATATAATCTTTTGACTAGCGAGTAACAATACAGCCAGTATCTGACATGCCTGTTTCCTTCAGCTGGGCACCTCCTACCTTTCTGTGAATATGATTAAGATTGGCAATGACTGCTAACAGCTCAATAACGGATCGACAAAGTAACTGGGAACCGGTAAATTAAAGGACATTGAACAAGAATCTAACAAGAAAACATCCGTGTGTGGATGTTTCCGCTTGTCTGTAGTTATGTTTGATGCAACCAACACTGGAGCCTTTTCATTCTCTGTCATTCTCTGTCAGGCTCCGTCAGGGTTTATCTGCAGATGAGTGGTGGTGATGTTTTCCCTTTTATTTGCGTTTTAATACTCAAAGTTTATATCTTTACATTGCTATGAACAAACTGAGCTGAACAAACTGAGCTGAAGTCAGTAAGCCTGCTCTGGAACAAAGAGCGAGACAAAGCAGGAAGTCTGTCTGATTGAGCCCCTGCAGACATTTTAGGTTCTTAAAATTTATGACGGTTCTCTTCCTGATTATGGACAAATAATTGATAAAGTCAAACGGGGGAACTGAGGACGAAGGCTTTTAACGAGCCAGACAGGAAACTGCTTTTCCGCATTCCACAGAGCCACATCTAGAGGCCCCTACGTCTCCATCTTCTGGTGACTAGCACTGAGGCGAGGACGGCTTTGAGCGCTCCTCCCGACTGTGAGCCTGTTACACCTGTGAAACTGGATCTGTTGCACTAATAGTGAGGGGAAAGACCACGAGCCATGAGAGGAGCAGTGCCCCGAAACTCCAAATGGGCAGAAGGGAGATCCAGAGTGATACACGGTAGGAGCGCATGGGCCTCCCAGCTGTGGGGGCTGCATTTTATATAGAACATTACAACCTTACCTGCCTTTACTTTGGCTTCGCATGTGTTTTGAGTAAACTTTTGTCCATCTTCTAATACTTAAACCATCACCTTGAGGCTGACAGAGGAGATTATACTAGGGCTGCAAACGCTTGTGTGAGAATGAGGGCCAGTAATGCATTCCACCATATATTTTTTGTTTTTAGTGGTGTATAGATTACTTCCAGATTACAGAAAACTACATTTTACAGTCAGATTTTACCTATTCCAATTAAACCATGGGCCTTGTACCACAAGTCATGTTTGTTGAAAAAAGAATTTATAATAAAGGTATTTTTGTGCGAAACAGAATTGGCCGAAATTACACTTACTATGTAATAGAATAATGAGTCTGAGGTTTTTTTAAGTCCTTGAAGTTCGTGCTCACATGAGTCTTTGCAGGTTCGGTTCCTGGTAGCCTGAATATCTTTTAATGAGGCGTCTGTTTTGCCCCAATGCGCCTGCGCCTGCTCGCGTGACCCCAGCCGTCTGCTGGGCTGCGTTAGGCACGTGGCGCATGCTGACCCTTGGCACGGAGTACAGCTCGTGGGCTCGGACGGCTGAGCTGTCAGACAGACAGAAGAACAGGAGACCAGCAGTCGCAGACCTGCCGGAGACACTCGGCCAGGCCGACGAGACGCACGAAGAAGTCCGGAGAACCGCAGAGACCACTGAGTACCACACGACCATCGATCTGCAGAGATGTGCTGGGCCGAGCCCGGCTGATATCATCAGCACACATGACATGAGCCAAGAGGGAGTTACTCTCTGGTCCAGCAGGTAATGCCCCAGTGGAAATGGCTGTCCACAGCCAGATGAGATCTTTGACACATGTTCACATATCTATAAGATGTAGTAACCAAACAAGCTTTAAACCTCATTAAAGGCCTGATGAATACCACAGTGAGAAGACTGAATATAATCTGCATTCAGTTCGCCATGTCATGGACTCCAAACCCCAAAACCCATTTTGAGGAATAAGTCAAATCTCGCTCCTCGAGGTTAAAGGGCAGAGGCCTTAATATTTGGGGGAAAAAATGGATTGACAATTTGCAATATCCACTTTTCACCAGTAGGTGGGGGTAAAGGTCAGGACATAAATGATGTTGCGTTCAGGCACAAGTGCCTTGGGGTTGGTTCCTAGATCAGAGAACGACGTATAGGATGATATTCCCAATACTGAGCCCTTTATTTTGAAGTTGCTATAGATTAAGCATTTGAACGTTGTATTTCTGCAGGCAGTTCCACAACCCGATGCCTTCCTCAATAATCTTCCCTTTATTAGCACATTCATGCACAGGTCATTTACGTATTCACTAATTTACACTAGTTAAAAATATTACACCATGCAAAAGCCTTGTTTATGTATTTTTCCATAATGAATGCAAATGTTTCTCAGAATTTCAGAATAAACGTGACTTTAGCGGTTTCACTGTTGAGGCTGCTGTAATAATATTTAAAACCGTGTTTTTATAACGGGCAAATAGGGGGGAAATGAAACTATCAATACGCTACGCGCCTTGTTTTTATTTTAAAGAAGCCGTGATCTCAAAATGTTGCTTTCGACATTTAATGTGAATTTGAAGCACAATAAACTACAGTAAGAACTTCAAACGCGGTACTTGACTAATGTGATGCAGCCATCACGTCGTCCGTGCGTCTCCCTCCAGCAGGAGGCTGTACACACATGTAGCCGCACTTGAGGACCAGAGCTGATCATCATCTGCTCACGCACCTGGGTGGAAGTGAGGAGCGACGCTGCGAGATCTTCACCGCAAACGTCCGTGCGCGATACGGGGAGATGCGCGTCGTCTTTGTGGTGCTGGTGTTTTTTTGTGAGATGTTTTTTCTCTCCAATATGACGCACAAGTGATGTTTACATGTTGGTGCCGTGACCCGTCAGCCTGGATGAGGTTCGGGTGTAGGATGTGGGTTGGGTGTCGGATATCGTTCGGTCTCGTCAAACGCGCTTTGTACGGATTATATGTGCACAAGTTTTCGGGTGTGTTTTCTCATTTCCTTGGGGATGGAGTAAGAAGCGCACGGAAGAGAAATTAAATCAAGAACAGGCGATTTTTCTTAAAAAAAAAAAAAAACAAACAAAAGAGGAGAGAAAACCCAACATACACCGATGGAGACTCTAAGTCATAACATGTGTGTGGACTGTGATGTTTTACCTGCTTCACGAATCTGATGAGCGTTTGGATTTGACCTGTTGGATCTCCGCTTGTTTAGTATGGCTCGCTTTGGAGACGATCTGCCCACCCGCTATGGAGGTCCAGCCGGCGCTGGGAGAGGGGGAGCCCGGCCGGGAGGTCCCCCGGGCGGCCAGAGGATGTACAAGCAGTCGATGGCCCAGAGAGCCAGGACAATGGCTTTATACAACCCGAAACAAACCAAACAGAACTGCTTCACCGTCAACCGATCCTTGTTCATCTTTAGCGAGGACAACGTGATCAGAAAATACGCCAAGAGAATAACAGAATGGCCATATCCTTCTTGTCCAGGCTTTGATGTGAAAATTGATACAACCCTTATTTATATATATAATATAAAATAACAACCCGTAATGATATATCGGTGATAGATCATTCTGCCGTGTATAAAATCTGATAAATGCCATGATTGGAGTAGCCTTCATTCCTAAAGTATGACAGAATGATTACAGGTGATGATACAAGCACAGGCTGGCATCATCTCCAGGTAAATCTCTCCTGGTGGGCATGCCAGGGTGTTGGCATGGACGTGCTTTTATTCGTTTGAGGGCACAATGTCAAGCACACTCACACAGCTGCACACGTTCAAAGCGACGTGGAGCCGAACCGCACAGCTCGTACCGAGAGACCGAACGGACCGCACGGGTAAACCCGCAACACGTGCAGTCGTTAGTCATGACGTCCAGTCTTTTCTAGTTAGAGGACTTTACATGTGATGGTCAACAGCAGATCTGCTGTTGTATCCTGTCCTGCCACGAAGGTGCGACTAGGGACCCGAGTGTCCAAATCATTTCTTTTTTTTCTCGTAATCTTTCAAATGATCTAAGGTCTGGGAACAGCCCGAGGGAGACTGTCAGCCTCCCACCGGAACCGTTTGACTCACGTGCTGCGGTTCTGAAAGGGCGCTTTCCAGGGTCCTGAAATCTTGCACCGTAATAACCGGTGTGAAGAGTTGTAGGCAGTATGATCAAAACGTGCTTCCCGTAAGTCTTCCTTTTGGTGTGTTACAAACATCACACAACAGACTACTCATTCCCTTGTTTTCATACATACAGAATGCTAGTTAAACAGATGGACAGACAGTGGGTGTAGTTCTGCATTTAAAAAATACCCATAGTTTCCAGTGCATTGAACAAAATTATTGGCAAATCTCGGCACGGATGCGAAGTACGTGACGAAAGTGGCCCGTTAATCTTTAGGGTTGCTCCGTGGCCCTAGGGAGATTTGTTTGAAAATGGAGCTTAATTGTAAGACTCGCCAAAATGCCTGTTGTCCCTAATAGCAATGCCCCATTTCTCATTTAATATCTTTAATAAATAATTTAATAGATTTTAGGGTGTGGAACTTGGAATTGTATAGATTTATAGATATAGGTAGAATTTATATATTTGCCAGAATGTCCTAGACCATATGCTTGTATAGAATACTTGGAGTCCAGCAACACTACAATCATATATAGATATTGCTACATATTTTTCCAAGGCAGTCAATGTGTAACGTGGAATAGTTTTCTCGGTATCACGTCTTAATTTACCAGGAGGCACATGTTGATTCAGTCCTTGTATTTTGCAAGACAGGATTTGGCCACTTTACATTTCGAGTTGCATAACGTGGCTTTGATGATGGTTACCATTAGCAAATGTTTATTGTGCTCACACAGAAGTACGGAGACAAAATAGCATAAATTGACACGCCGTCCTATGATGGGTGGTGGATGACTAATGACTAATGTTGGGCCAAGCACTGTTTGCAGACGCTGGTCTTTATTTGCATCGTGTGTGTGTGTGTCGGTGACAATAGTGTGCGGATGCTCTCCTTGACCCACACACTCCGTTTGAATACATGATCCTGGCCACCATCATCGCCAACTGCATCGTACTGGCGCTTGAGCAACATCTCCCTGTGGGGGACAAGACGCCCATGTCTGAACGCCTGGTGAGTTCTTCTAGTGTCCGTTGTCCTCTGCCGTATCTTCCTCTACGTCCTCCCTTCGAGAATCTATCTTCACCTTTTGATCTCCTTCATTCTCATCATGGGCGTTTCTGCCTGTCTCTGTTAATGTTTCTGTCTCTCTACCCACACGTACCTTAAATCCCAATTTGAGCACATTAATCATTGTCGGTCATGCACTCGTGAGGGTGACCAGAGAGCTTATTAGAGGGGAACCTATCACTTCTCTGTCCGACTCGGAGATCCCACCCAAGGCTTGCCGACCACCCCTGTGGCCCATGCAGGAAGCACATGCCTCATTAAGCCCTACCCTGCTGGTAGCTATTGACATACACGTGAACACCATGCTCTCCCCGTGACCCGTCCATAACCCATAGCGAGAAGGCTTTGATTCCTCTCCCACCCCCATCGTGCTCCGTATGAACCACCAGCTGAACGGTGTTTGCCCAATCGCAGTCATAAAACAAAGGACCATAGTGACCCAACGCAGGGCAATCACAGAGGACTCCCGAACGGCTGCACGACAGCAATAACATCCTCTTTATGAGATGGAGTATGTAGGCAGAAATGGCCGTGGCCGAGGCAGCCCTGTTTCTAGAGCTGAGCCACCATGAAGCAATGTTCTCTTCAAACATGACCACCTGCTCCCGTTCCCAATTAACCCGATGACTGTAAGACACCATCAGTGACTCCACGTGTCCTTAAGCAAACAAAAGATTCTCCCCTCTGGGGGCAGGGACTGGGATCAATACTGAAGGAGCCACACTCCAGTCTGTTTTAACGTAGGTGCTTTTGTGCTGTTACTACAGTGTCAAAAGCTGTGGTGCTGTGAACAGTAGAAGTACTCAGTATGACACAAAAATGCTCAGTTTCCCATTTCTTGCATGCTAAAACCCTAAGCACCAGTAAGTCTTTAAAATTAATCCTTGTTTTGATCTATACACAAGCAGCATTCTGTCAACACTATCATACTTATAATCCTCTCCCCTCTGTTTATGCTCACACCAACATATTACTTCCTTGACTAAAGTTAATTACACTGAATGTTCTGTGTTAAATTATTCAAAACATGAACCAGCTATATTGGTAATAACAGATGATCAAGTGAGCAGCAAACATGAACTGAATTTATACCTTAGTGAGCTCCTTAAAGGTACTCTTTGTTCACTCTTGTCATTATTTCAATAGCCGTCCCTATGGCCAAGCCAAAGAATAATATGCAATATTCATAGTTGTCAGCATTTCTGACAGCTGCGTGTCATATCTTGAGCTCTATGGAATACAAGTAGAAGGCCCATAACTAGCAAAACCCCTGCAAAACACCTCAGAATATCACTGCTGCGTAAAAGCCACCATAAATGGAACCCACATTATTAAGTTAGATTTACATTCAAAAGGAATTTGAACTTTTGTCAAAATGCTTCTTTTTTTTTTTTTTTTTGGAAGCAAGCTTTAAAACAGAACTCACGTGAAAGGTTACTAATGTGCTTAGAAGTGGTGATGTGGAGGTCAGGCCAGCGTAAGTGCTTGAACCGCCATGGGCCTTTGGTGATATTCATGGGTGAGATTTCAAAAGCAGTGTTGTGCTTTGCTTAGAGCAGCTTCTTCAATGTGATTTACAGAGACATGCATTCCTCTTTTGCACACGCTCTTCTTTGTTCAGTGAGCCGTACAGCGAGTGTATTTCTCCTACAATACTTGGTTAGAGATACATTTTTCCATTTCTTAGCTTTATCCAAACAGGTTTTTGGTTCTATGTTATATTTACTCGGGGGGATTTGTCCAAACTTGACTCAGGTTCCCTTCACTGTCACTGTGCTGGTCTCTCCACTTGGTCTGGACCTTCTCCCGTTCCTCAGTCCGTTCTGAACGTGTCGGAGGGGAACGTGGACAAGGCTGTGTGTCTCTCCCACTCCTTTACTCTCTGTCCATCTCTCCATTCATGCGTCATTCATCGGTCTCTTCGTTCGAACAAAAACAGCCATCCTTTATTCATGCTCTCCCTCTCTCTTTGCAGGACGACACGGAGCCCTACTTTATTGGAATATTCTGTTTTGAGGCTGGCATTAAGATCATCGCCCTGGGCTTCGTTTTCCACAAAGGATCCTACCTCCGCAATGGCTGGAACGTAATGGACTTTGTGGTCGTGCTCACTGGGTGAGTTCACAGCCCCAGGATGGAGGCTCAGTATTCAGGAGATAGGTGTGTGTGTGTGTGCGCATGTGCGTGTGTGAGTGTGTGAATGAGTGCGTGCGTGTATGTACTAGCAAGTTTGTGGGTGTGTGCATATGTGCTTTGGGTGTTCATGAAATTGGAGGCTCTGTATTATTTTTTTGTTGAAGTGCTTGTAACATTGTGTACGTCCCGGGTTCCTGTGCATACTGAGTGAACACACACACACACACACACACACACACACACACACACACACAGTGTATGTCCCGGATTAATGTGCGTACTGTTGTGAACAATTCCCTGTGGCAGGTTTGTCCATCAGTAAGCAGAAGAAGAAGACATTTAGAGAAGAAATAAGCAAAAGCAAACCATGTCTGACATGCTGGATCACAGCAACTTCCCTGTCTATGCTTCCACAGTGGTCCTTGTTGGGCTTTCAAAGAGGAGGGTTGTGATGTTGCCTTACCTTTCCTTTTTAAGTGTGCATCACTTTCTATCTAGACCCACCTTTATCCAGCAAGCGTTCAAGGCATTGTAATTACCCACAAAGAGAATTAAGCACTGTAAGGTAATTTGATGAAATCTTTTCTTCTGCATTGTGGGATTCCAAGAGCGCTGATGTCACTAGCTTTGGTCCACACACTCTTTTCTAAATGGAGGAATAACAGAACGGTCCAGTGTTATAATTCTGAAACATCAGGGCACTTCATCTATGCAGCCAGTCATCTGTTCTTAGTCGGCGTACCCGAGGAGCGCCACCTGGTGGCTGTCTCTGCCACACTGTGTGTTTTCCCTGTCTTCAGTCTGAATCACTGCCCAAAACAGCTGTATGTTCCTCCATGTGATTACACACTTAAAGAGTTTAGGACTAGGGTTGGGAACCCATTGGTCTAAAATGTAGACCTGGCCGACTGTACATTAAAGTGTATCGCCTGAGGTCTGTTCATTTAACAATACTTGGTGGTTTTTCTGCTTTATGTCATGTAGCTGTTGCATTTATTAACTTCCGTGACAGTCCTGCTAAAGCACGTTGGGTTTAAATGGTTTGCTCATGGGGACAGGGCCAGTAGTCGTCTCCCAGTCCTTGTAAATGTCCGTCTTCATTGCCTGCGTGTGCTTTTATTAAACCACTTTGTAATCTCAAGCATCGACTCTGTTGTCGGAAGGACTTTCGTCACTTTATTTTGTTTGGACGTCATAAACTGCTGTCTCGCTGTTCTCATGCATCACCGTGGGGCTCGTCACCTAGCTGGGACAGAATGGACCCTTCCAAGTCCCTCTAGCCGCAGTCCCAGCCCAAGGACATCAGGGACATGTCCGCTCCCATAACCTGTCCAGTGCACTCCCCTCACGTCACGTTCCTATGTTCCTCTCCCTTATTACCATGTGCTCTTAACATCCTGGCCATGATGGTTCGTAGATTATGTGTGCGGGCCTGACTGTAAACCTCCTGACTGTAAAGCCTTCACTAAAATACATTACACATCCCTGCATAGACAGTAGAGTGCCTGAGGTATTTGTGAGTTGTAAGTAGTTCTACATGAGATACCAAAATCTCAACATTTTAATTAGTTTAGCATTTAGATTTTTTTTTAAAGCAGAGTCCACTATATGGCTACACACACGCTAATTACTGAGCACAGGTGTTTCAGTCACATGCCTTGTTGAGGTGTGGAAAGAATGTTTATTTAGTGAATGAGAGTGCGTTTGGTGTGTGTTACCTGATCAGATCAGGAGTCTTTGAAGGGGCAATGTGCTACGCACTCCCAGACAGAGCTCTGCTGTTACCATCGGCGACCGTTACCTCGACAACAGAAGTCTGGTCCCGTGCCGTCCTTAAGCAACCTCTTGATTCTTGGAGATGATGGCATGTCTTCCTCTTCCCCATCACAATCTGCCGTCCACGGACCGCGCCGGCACCCGTCAACCGAACGCACAACTCCAGTGGGTTCCCCATGAACTCCCAGCCATCTCTCTGTCCAATTACACGGATTCATTCAAAGGTGCTTTTGTTCTTGCTGGGGTGGAAATGCATCTCTGCGCTTGATGTCTGGACTGCTGGAAACAGTGTTGAGAGCTTCAGCAGATCCAGCAGAGAACGAACGTGACTGTGATTGTGATTGTGACTGTTTTCCCAAAGGGAAAAAGAGAGAGAGAGAGAGAGAGAGAGAGAGAGAGAGAGAGAGAGAGAGAGAGCAAGAGTCAACCTGTCACTTAGCACCTGAGGAACTGATGTCAGTAATCGCATTCTGTAATCTCTGTGCAGTGCGCTCCATCTGTCCGTCTGTTTCTCTCGCTCTCTCCAGGTTCCCCTCCCCCCTCCTCCTCTCTCCCTCTCTCCGTAACCTTTGTACCTGCGATAGCTGCTTCACCAGGGCAGGCATGAGGCCTCCGTGAGCGCGTGGCACAACCTGGTGGACGGTGGAAGAGAACTCGTCAAAAAGAGACCGTCGAGAAATGAATGAAGCGAAACGCCAAGCTGTGTACTGCAGACCGGTCTAACTGGTCTGTGGCACGTGTGTGTGTGTGTGTGTGTGTGTGTGTGTGTGTGTGTGTGTGTGTGTTGTACAAGGTTATAACTGAGCACACTTTTTCTCCCATATACCTCAAATCCCTCTCTGATATTCCTGCCCTGAGGTCACTTCCTGTTTTCAATACTAGCTCATTAATAGATTATCCTGTACAATGACGCAGCAGCTAAACAGTTTTATGGAACATTCTGCATTTTTCCCCCGCTTCATTTCCAGTTCAATCTAACTATCAAGATTTTCTGAAAACTATTGATCTAATGTCGGTGATGATATTGATTTGTGAGAACAAATTTGTTGGTTAATTAGAAAATATAGTATTTCTGTGTATCCTTCTGTGTTCTTTACGTATTAAAAACGTCATCCACCCACTCAGGCGCGGAGAAACCGCTTACCATGCACCGATTGGATGCATTACTACAACTTAGTCTCTGATTGGCTGTATGTAAATCTCTCCTATAAGATGGCTCTTTCTCCTTGTGCCCAGTGGCTCCGCCCTGCCGTCCTTGGGCAGGCGTCACCTGGCTGTTCTCAGCTCAGCCGGACTGGATGCGTGGCTGCTGCATGATGAGGCAGGGCCCACTGTGGCTGATCTGGGGACAGGCGGACGTTTTTGCGCCCTGCTCTCATCATGCAGGTGGAGCTGCGCGTGTGAGAATGAGCCACGGTGTCACCTGCCCTCGGGTACGGATCGATAGCGGCAGGAACACGGCGAGCAGGCGGACCCGGCGGACCCGGCGGTCTGGGCTACAAGAGCTTACGCAATATTTATTTCTATTGCCGTTGTCCATTATCTAGATCTAAGGTTACTTGGCGCTCTCTTACGTGTTTCAGAGGCGGAGGCGGAGATGGACAGACCCAGCTCGGTCCATTAAATGCCTTTTCTCTGGTGTTGTGTTTTGTGTGTAAGGGTGTGTGGGTGAAGTTTTTGGTCAAGACTGACCTGAGAGTGAAATGAAACATGAAGGGTATCTTCTGAGGATGAGGTGTAACGTGAGCCGTAAAGAACGTGTGCCCTGCTCTCCTTGATCAGCCTGATCTCCTCCAGACTCTCCGCCCACTCGGGCTCTGAGCTACATCACTCCTCGTGCGGGCGGAGGATGTGAGGAGTCCCGGCAGACCGTCCTCACATCATTCTGATGTTGTGGCTGCTGCCTGTTTCTATGGTTACAGCCCCCCCCCAAACCCTTCCCCCTGATGATGGCTAAACACTACCGACTCCCAGGGCCTTCTAGCACATCTCTGAGTGGGGGGAGGTGTTTGACTCGTTGTGTCATACCCCAGGACGGGGTAGGTCCCCGAGGGCAGGCAGAACCAGCGTGAGGCTGGCTGCTCATTCTGCTACCCCCCCTATCATCATTGCAGAGCTCGTCTTCAAGCTCTGACCCGAATGCGTTCGATGAGCACGTGGGTCCCATTGTCTCTTCCCGCCCGTCGTCTCCACCCCCTGCCGATCGTTATTCTCCGAGCTCCAGCGGTGGCAAAACAGCTGTGCCCTGGGCCGCTCCTGCCGGGCGCCCGAGCCCTTGACTTCAAAGACGAGCACCGGGGCCCGGCCCGCTTTCATGTGTGCGCTGTCCAGCCAAGCGGCGTGTGCCTTCAAAGTGGCCGCACCGCGCTTTGCTCCGTCCACGGCCGTGCGGGTTCGAGTGCCGTTTGGATGCTCGCCAGCGTCTCCTCACACACACAGCGACTCTCTCTCCCTCGAGGTTTGATGTTGAGCTCCGTGAGTGTGCGCACACGCGTCTCCGTGGGCGTAGAAGCCCACACGGCGTGAAGGACGCCTCTTCCGCACATGTGTGTAGCGGCCCGGCGCCCAGGGACTTGGCCTTGTACTGCTGCAGGAAGCAGAGCTCTTCCTCCTGGGCACACGCGCTGCAGGAACGTAGCGCGTGTTGGTGGGAACGTAGCGCGTATTGGTGGGAACGTAGCGCGTGTTACTGAAGAAGGAATGAAAGTGGACACATTTGTTTTAGGGTGTGTACACATACAGCCTGAGAGACAAAAACAGCACAAAGCTAAATTTCACACTTAATTTCCAATGTGGTTTAACATTTGTACATTTGTTGACAGTTGAAACTTGAAAACTCACCCTGACACTTATACAATCTGGTCATTTTTGTTTTCATCTCCAGTATCGGGTCTGAAAACCTTGGAATATTGTGATAAGGTTTTGTTCTTGGATGCTCTCATGAAAGTGGGTGTTTTGAAATGGGTGGCTTTGGTGTGCCGGTGATGGTGGCCGACGTGTTTTCTTTAGAGATGCTTTGTGAGTTTTTCCTGAGTTGCATGTTGATTTCAGGGCTTGACAGAAATGATGCGGACAAGCTCTTCGTTTGGCAGGTGACTGCAGGCCATATGTAGGACTCTCTCTCTCTCTCTCTCTGTCTGTCTGTCTCTCGGTCTCTGTCTCTCGGTCTCTGTCTGTCTCTGTCTCTCTCTCTCTGTCACACTCTGTCTCTCTCTCTGTCTCTCTCTCACTCTCTCTCTCTGTCTTTCTTTCTCTCTCTGTCTATCTATCTGTCTGTCTCTCTCTCTGTCTCTCTGTGGCTCTCTCTCTTGGTCTCTGTCTGTCTCTTTCTCTTTCTCTCTCTCACTCTGTCTCTCTCTCTCAATCACTCTGTGTGTGTCTCTCTCTCTCTTTATTTTGCCCACTTCAGCATAGTATAAATTATTTTACCTTTCTCTGTCTTCCACAGAAATGTGTGTGTGGTTTCATAATGATATGGTCTTTGTGCAGGTGGCACAATGCCAGCCTGTTGTATTTACGTGTCTCCTGCAGGTGCCTGTGTCTCTCACACACCAACCTGCCCTAGAGATGTGGGCCCTACAGTAGTAGATTCCTCCTTTCCTCCTTCCAACAGTGAAAAGGTGCACCATGTTCCTGACTACACATCCTATTTACCTGTTTGATGCTTACGTTGCGCTGAACTCACACGAGTTTTTCTACCATTCCACACTCTCAGCTTGGATTTAAAAAGAGATTAAAAAAAATGATGAGACAGGGTTTCTATTTTGTTTGTAATCTCCAATGGTTGACACTTTGAAATCCTGTTGACACCTTGAAATCTATTAATCTTGACTCGACTGCTCAGGTCTTTGTTGGAGGTCCCGTTAGGTCCCCCGCAGACGGGTGGCGGTCCCCGTACCCGTCCCCGTCCCTCCGGATGTCCCGAGCGAACTTGCCCCTCCGTCTCTCTTTAACCAGCTCATGCGCATTTAATCTCAGCAATGCGATTAGAAGATAACTGAAATATTTGCTCCTGCGTAAGACCCATGACTGCACATGTTGACTGTTGCTAATGTCACAAAAGTATAATCAGACACGGATGCTCAGTACAGTAGAAACGGTGTTTATTCACTTACTAGGTTTACAGAAGCATTGTACAAAATGACAATGTAACTATGTTTTAGTTAAATTCATATTCATCATTGGTGTATATCTGAAACCCACCTTGATGTAAACATTAGCATTTAAAGGTTGGTTACATCAGCTTGTCTGACAATTGCAAAAAAAAAAACCATCAACATTAGCAGCCCTGTTGCTTAAAACATGAGCAGAGTGAGATGGACTCATGATAAATCACCCGCCGTCCCGCACCACTGTGTCAACTTGGCACGGGTCTCTGCGAGTGATTGTCCTGTTCTGGGGTGACGGGATCTCACACACAGTTGAAGCAAGCGTTTGTGTTTTTAAAGCACGGGATCGATTAACTTGATTAGAGAGAGGAAACATCTTCCACTAATTACCTTATATCTCACACAGTGAACATCATCATTACGTTTGCTGATGACACAACGATTATAGATCTGCTCTCCGACGAGGACACGCCCATCTAGGGGAGGTTCCTTCCCCAACATCCTGGTGCCTGGTGAACAACCTCTCGCTCAACACAACCAAACTGAGGAGCGGGCTGTGGACTTTACATAGCAGGAGAAGAAACACATACCCGTGGCCTTCAATGGGTCTAAAGTACAAATCAGCTTCAGGCTCCTCGGTTTAAACATCACCAAGGCCCTCACACGGACCTGACACTCGGTTTGAAAAAGCACAACAGTCTTTTCTGTCTTTGAAGGTTGTGGAGGTTTGTCATGAACCCCCACATCCTCAGGACGTTTCACAGAGACACTGTGGAGTGTGTCCCGTCAGGCAGTGTCACTGCGTGGTACGGGGACGCCGCCGACCTGGACCACAGATCTCTGCAGATGGTGGTGAGGACAGCTCAACTGAGGTTGAAATCCCGTCACTCCTGGAGCTGTAGACCAAAAGATGTCTGAGGAAGTCCAAGAGGATCACAGGAGAACCACCCACCAGAGTCGGAGTGTCTTCTTACTGTTCCTAGCAGATGGTTCTGAAGCAGACAAACTAGAAGCAACCGGCTCAGGGCCAGTGTTCCACAGGCCATCAGACTGCTGGACAGTCTGCAGCCACTCCAGCGTGTCCTGTCCTGTCCTGTCCTCACGCGCACAAGGACAGTCCCTTCCTCACCACAACATGACCCCAGTTACTCTGCACTGTATTGGCATTGTCATGTAAAACAGCCTGAACTATAGTGTATAATAGCTTGTGGCATGTTAATACTACCACTCAACTCCCTCTGTCATGCATACAGTGACTACTCAAGGTTCAATTATGACGAATGTGTGGTGTGTGGATTTGTACATTTTTTCACATCTCTCTCTCTCTCTCTCTATATATATATATATATATATATATATATATACACTACTGTTCAAAACTTTGGGGTCACCTAGACAATTTTGTGTTTTCCCTGAAATCTCATACTTTTATTTATCAAATGAGTTGAAAAATGAATAGAAATATAGTCCAGACATTGACAAGGTAGAAATAATGTTTTTTTTTATTTGAAATAATTTTCTACTTTAAACTTTCGTCAAAGAATGCTCCATTAGCAGCAATTACAGCATTGCAGACTGTTGGCATTCTAGAAATTTCACCCCATGCTCCCAGAAGCGGCTCCCACAAGTTTGATTGGGTTAATGGGCACTTTTTTCGTACCATACAGTCAAGCTGCTCCCACAACAGCTCAATGGGGTTGAGATCTGGTGACTGCGCTGGCCACTCCATTACCGATAAAACACCAGCTGCCTGCTTCTTCTCTAAATAGTTTGTGCATAATTTGGAGGTGTGCTTTGGGTCATTGTCCTGTTGCAGGATGAAATTGGCTCCAATCAAGCGCTGTCCACAGGGTATGGCATGGTGTTGCAAAATGGAGTGATAGCCTTCCTTATTCAAAATCCCTTTTACCTTGTTCAAATCTCCCACTTTAGCAGCATCAAAGCAACCCCAGACCATCACATTACCTTCACCATGTTTGACAGATGGTGTCAGGCACTCTTCCAGCATGCTTTCAGTTGTTCTGCGTCTCACAAATGTTCGTCTGTGTGATCCAAACACCTCAAACTTTGATTCGTCTGTCCATAACACTTTTTTCCAATCTTCCTCTGTCCAATGTCTGTTCTTTTGCCCATATTAATCTTTTTCTTTTATTAGCCAGATATGGCTTTTTCTTTGCCACTCTGCCCTGAAGACCAGCATCCCAGAGTCGCCTCTTCACTGTAGACGTTGACACTGGCGTTTTACGGGTACTATTTAATGAAGCTGCCAGTTGAGGACCTGTGAGGCATTGATTTCTCAAACTTGAGACTCTAATGTACTTGTCTTCTTGCTCAGTTGTGCAGCGGGGCCTTCCATTTCTCCTTCTACTCTGGTTAGAGCCTGTCTGTACTCTCCTCTGAAGGGAGTAGTACACACCATTGTAGGAAATCTTCAGTTTCTTGGCAATGTCTCGCATGGAATAGACTTCATTTCTCAGAACAAGAATAGACTGTCGAGTTTCAATTGAAAGTTGTCTTTTTCTGGCCATTTTGTGAGTTTAATCGAACCAACAATTGTAATGCTCCATATTCTCAACTAGCTTAAAGGAAGGTCAGTTTTATAGCTTCTCTAATCAGCAAAACTGTTTTCAGCTGTGCTAACCTACTTGCACAAGGGTTTTCAAGGGTTTTCTAAATATCCAATAGCCTCCTTACAGAGTTAGCAAACACAATGTACCATTAGAACACTGGAGTGATGGTTGTTGGAAATGGGTCTCCATACATCTATGTAGATATTGCATTAAAAACCAGATGTTTACAGCAAGAATAGTCATTTACCACATTAATAATGTATAGAGTGTATTTTTGATGCATTAAATGTTAGCTAAATTGAAAAAAAACTGCTTTTCTTTCAAAAATAAGAACATTTCTAAGTGACTCCAAACTTTAGAACGGTAGTATATATATATATATATATATATATATATATATATATATATATATATATATATATACACACACACACACACATTTATTTTAGACATGGATATATTCATAGATATATATTTGTACATCAATACTTCCAGACTTTAAGAGTAAACACTTAAGCTTTTCACCCACCTAACAGAGTATCGGCATTATGATGATCAAACTGATTTGATTTGATCTGAAAAGCTGAATCCAGGGCTTTTAGCTTAGCTTTAGCGCCGCTGTTAGCATGCTTACGTTGCATTTTAAGAAACTGTGTTCACGTGCTTGTACGTGTGTGTGTGTGTGTGTGTGTGTGTATGTGTTTGTGTGTGTGTGTGTGTGTGTTTGTGTGTGTGTGTGTGTGTGTTTGTGTGTTTGTGTGTTGTGTGTGTGTGTGTGTGTGTGTGTGTGTGTGTGTGTGTGTGTGTGTGTGTGTGTGTGTGTAGAAGTGAGAGAGCGAGACATCTGGAGAGGGGACAGGAGTCATTTGTGGTGGTAATGGGGACATTTGCATAGGCCTCCCTGAGGAAGGGGGTCACCCCTTTTGGTGTCATGGCTGCAGCCCTGTGCGTGTAAAAACGACCACACCGAGGTCCACCTCAGGGAAGGGGCTTGGAGAAGACGTGTGGATCCACGGGAGTGGAGAAGAGGTGGAAAGGGAGGAGTTGTGGAGGAGGGATGGAGGGGACAGATGGAGAAGGTTGGAGAGGGGAGGAGGAGGAGGAGGAGCAGAGGGATGAGAGCCACATGTCCAAGACGCGGCTGTTTAATGATGGTAATCATGTTTAGCTAATGAGTGAAAGCATTTGTATGCTTAGCACTAGTAGAGGCTCATTTGATTAGCCCTGGCCATTGGCGTTAAGTGCTCATCAGACTTGGGTTTTATTACGTCGCGTTTGTGTGGTCGTGTTTGTGTGTGCTCCCCATCTCACGAGGCAGTTAGACACCTGACCCCAACCGTACACTTACTGTTGAATAATGAAAAGCATTGCTCATCCATGTCTGTGTCTGTGTTCTTCTAATTCCACCGGGTCCAGCAGGGGAGGCTTCTGGGAACATGTGGGCTGGGGAGCTTTATGGGAGCTACAGTGAGGGCTTCACTACACTTACTCTCCAACTGAGAACAGAGGGAGATGAGGCAGAGTTGAGCTGTGTCAGTCCGCCCTCTGATTGGCCCGTGTGCTGAGTTGAACTGTGTCAGTTCGCCCTCTGATTGGCCCGTGTGCCGAGTTGAACTGTGTCAGTCCGCCCTCTGATTGGCCCGTGTGCTGAGTTGAACTGTGTCAGTCCACCCTCTGATTGGCCCGTGTGCTGAGTTGAGCTGTGTCAGTCCACCCTCTGATTGGCCCGTGTGCTGTTCTGATGTTCAGCGAGGCTCTCGAATTGAGCGCAGCAATTGAATTGTGCGCACAGATCAAGATTGAGTCCTATGTGACTTTGATTTTCTGACAAATGTGGAAATTGCATCTAATATGAAATTAATGGAATGTAAATGAACTACTTTCTCAGTCAATAAAGAATGATTGTTTTGTGAGAGTGAGAATGATATGAGCGTTGGTATGTTGGTACAGTGAGAATGTGTGCAGTGGATATACACAGTGAGAATGACGTGAGTGTGGGTATATGCAGTGAGAATGACGTGAGCGTGGGTATATGCAGTGAAAATGACGTGAGCGTGGGTATATGCAGTGAGAATGACATGAGCGTGGGTATATGCAGTGAAAATGACATGAATGTGTATATGCAGTGAAAATGACATGAGTGTGGGTATATACAGTGAGAATGACATGAGTGTGGGTATATACAGTGAGAATTACGTGAGCATGGGTATATACAGTGAGAATGACGTGAGCGTGGGTATATGCAGTGAGAATGATGTGAGCGTGGGTATATGCAGTGAGAATGATGTGAGCGTGGGTATATGCAGTGAGAATAATGTGAGCATGGGTATATGCAGTGAAAATTACATGAACGTGGGTATATACAGTGAGAATGACGTGAGCATGGGTATATGCAGCGAAAATGACATGAACGTGGGTATATACAGTGAGAATGGTGTGGGTGTATGCAGTGAGAATGACGTGTATGTGGGGGTATGCAGTGAAAATGATGTTAGCTTGGTTATATACAGTTAGAATAGTGTGGGTGTATGCAGTGAGAATGAGGTGAACCTGGATATATACAGTGAAAATGGTGAGAATGGATATATACAGTGAGAATGACATGAGTGAGTATATACAGTGAGTGACGTGAGTGGGTATATACAGTGAGAATGACGTGAGTGGGTATATACAGTGAGTGGATACATACAGTGAGTGATGTGAGTGGGTATATACAGTGAGAATGACATGAGTGAGTATATACAGTGAGTGGATACATACAGTGAGTGATGTGAGTGGGTATATACAGTGAGTGGATACATACAGTGAGTGACGTGAGTGGGTATATACAGTGAGAAAGACGTGAGTTGGTATATACAGTGAGAATGACGTGAATGGGTATATACAGTGAGAATGACATGAGTGAGTATATACAGTGAGTGGATACAGTGATTGACGTGAGTGGGTATATATAGTGAGAATGACATGTATGTGGGTGTATGCAGTGAAAATAACACCAGCAGGAGTATATACGGTGATATGTGAGTATAATTTGCTTTGCCAACATGTCTCTGCCAATATGAATGAGTGTTTGCGTTCAGGTTTCTACTTGTGTGGATGATTCATTACACGATGTGACGGAGCAGGAGCAGTAATGTGTTGCGAGTGTGAGCGTAAGTGTTAGCGTGTGTGTTAGCGTGTGTGTTAGCGTGTGTGTTAGCGTGTGAGGAGTCCAATTCACAGCTTTGTGCTTACATATTCATGACAAAGAACCTTAATCGCTTAATTGAGCTTAATAGAAGCAACACAACACAAAAAGTTCACTGGGTTTACTTTCTCCATGACATTACATTGCTAGACATCTTCTAGGGTTGATTGTAAAGTAAGTTCTGATCCCAGCATGGAGCTGCTACCATGTCGTGGAGTTCAGGAGAGCCTCCTTGCTCTGGCTGGTTCTCAGCGCCGGCCCGGTACTGACCCTTGGCTGACCTCCAGGAGGACCTGAAAGGGTTTGTGCACTAGCTGAAGTGCTCGTTCTTGTCTGCTGTAATGGCCTGTGAGCACTCACACTCAGAAAGGCCCCCGCGGAGCTCATGGTCGTGTGACCCGTGGTTGGACAGCTCAGAGACTGACCTCTGACCTTCACTGTCCAGGGCATCCAGTAGCTGGCTGAAAGGTCAAACACACTCACCCATGCCACTGTTTTCAAGAACTGGTTTGCCACTGCTTGTCAGGTTTCACACAAGAAAACAACACTTAATAATCTGTGGATGTTTTAGTGATGTTACATTACCAAAAGAGTAATATTATTCTCATGAGGATTAACAAGAGTATTCTCAGAAGATCTTCTCTATTGTCAGAAGATCTTAGGCTCTCTCAGACACGGCACAGTCGACAGTAAACAGTATTAGTGCCGTAGTGTTACTTCACTGCTCTGTCACATGACTCTCCGTGGTATCAGGAGAAGAAAATACATGTTTGACTGCTAAGGAAGGAAACGCCATTTCCTCTGTTCCTGTTCAACCATGGGGTTTTACTCCATCAGCATTCCACATTGCACCTATAACCATTAGGAAAATCATCATTTCTTTAACAATTTAACAAATTTTGTTGTTAAATTTTACGTGGTTCCTTTAACTCTGCAGCCTTGCTGGGCTAGAAGCCAGAACTAATTGCACAACAGAGGTCCCCTGAGGAGGAAACTGAATAGATTGTATACAGCCTGGTGAGGGCAGTGAAAATATGACATCTGTTTAGGTTGTTTCAGGAGACCAGGCCCTGACTAGGCAGGCTTGAGATATACCATCTAATAAGTCTCCCAGGGGTGGTCTCGGGAGAGACCATCACATCTGGAAGCGAGAATAGGGGTGACTCAACCTCTGTGAGTCGTCTCCCTGGGTTACTGGTGTTATCTTAAGACTGCCTGTTATCTGTCTGCTTGGATGTTTTGTTGATTATGTTATTTAGATATCAGTTACAAGGCCTGTTTTCAAATTTCTAATGCCAGTGTAAACATATTTGGCATCATATGTTTTGAACAGCAATTTATGTTCAAACAATGTTGCGGTTTGAATGCAATTTGACTGGTTTGTCATCTACCCAACACCAAAATTTGCCGGTTAATGCAGTATGAATTGACAGTGACTTGAGATGAACTGCCTTCATTATCATGTTGCTCTTTTGGAGGATGGCACAGAGGACCAGGAAGGCCTTTTAGTCGTCATGGCAATTGATTTTAGTGCCGACTTTCTGTGCTATGTGGGAAATTATTGAAGATCAGGGGGGGGGGGGGGACGGAGTAAAATCTGATTTATTCTCATGATTCTAAGCAATATGTGAATCCTGGTGGGCAAACCACACCTAGACATTACACAGACAGAGACTGTATATCAAAGGTGGACTGAACTTGAACAGCTGTGTTGCCTTTGCAAGTATTTAGCAAACATAATTTCTAGACATAATGTGTAGGAGTAGGTTTATAGTCTAGGCTGCAAACATGTTTTAAGCCATGGTCTATAGTACAATCATAGTCTAATGCAGGCAGGAAATGGCTTCTTCAGGTGGATTACGCTGTTGAAACGAACGTGTGGTCCAGAAGTGCGACAGGTTCAGTCAGGACACGTTGTCACTGTACTACTACCTCAGGAAGTGGCCGGTAGTAACAGGAAGCTGCTCTGTTAGCAGTGCTGAAACAATTCCTGCCTGCAGCTCTTACCTATAGACCCTGAAAGAGCTTCCTTACCAGTCATCCTCTGCTCTGTCCCCCTTCTCTCTTCCCCCTCTCTTCCTCACTCTCTCTCTCTCTCTCTCTCTCTCTCTCCATGTCCCTCCATATATCTCCCTCTCTACACCCCCTCTCTTCCTCCTTCTCTCTCTCACTCTCTCACTCTCACTTTATATCCCTCCTCTACCCCTCTATCAATCCCTTTCTCTCTCTCTCTCTCTCTCTCTCTCTCTCTCTCTTCTCTCTCATTTACCCCCTCAGACCTCCTCTAACAAAGGCCCTCCGATCACCCCACCTGTTGACACCTGTTCAGATCTAAAGCTTTTCAAAGCTGACTGTGTTTGGAAGTCCCATTGAGACCAGGCCAACCACTGTACTGCATGTTTATAGGAATCTGCGCATTTGAACCCTTGGGAGATTCTGATTCAGGCGAAACACATATCACTACCTCAAAGTAAACAACACAGGTGTTTTACTCTTACGTTTCTCCCTGTGTTTTCATTATGCTGTCTGTAAACCAACAAAAAGAGCAGCGTGATTCATTTGTGTCATCCCTGTGTGGGTCTCTGTCCCTGTGTGTGTGTGTGTCTCTGTCCCTGTGTGTGTATGGGTCTCTGTCCCCATGTGTGTCTCTGTCCCTGTGTGTGTGTGTGTGTGTCTCTGTCCCCGTGTGTGTGTCTGTCCCTGTGTGTGTGTATCTCTGTCCCCGTGTGTGGGTCTCTGTCCCCGTGCGTGTCTCTCTGTCCCTGTGTGTGTGTGTGTGTGTGTGTCTCTGTCCCGGTGTGTGGGTCTCTGTCCCCATGTGTGTGTCTCTGTCAGTCTCATGCTCTACTCCAATAAGCCCAGCAGAGTCTCCGTCATGTCACCTTCTTGTTACTATGGTGACAAAGAATGAGCTGCTTCCAGCAAGGTTTATGCGTGACTACTATCACACATGTTCCTCTCCTATCTATCTATCTATCTATCTATCTATCTATCTATCTATCTATCTATCTATCTATCTATCTATCTATCTATCTATCTATCTATCTATCTATCTATCTATCTATCTATCTATCTATCTATCTATCTATCTATCTATCTATCTATCTATCTATCTATCTATCTATCTATCTATCTATCTATCTATCTCACACACTCCCTCAGATGCATCCTGCATTTGCATACATAACATACTACTGAATGTGTACAGCTATTCTGTCTCCTCTCTCACCACACACACACAGAATACAACATCATTACTAAGCATTATTATTCTCATTTGAATCCAAACTGAAAATGTTGTCAACCACTGTGTGTGTGTGTATGCATGCGTGTGCATGCATCCATCCTTTTTTTTACTTATTTTCCTACATTTTTTTTGTATTATTGTTTTATTATCAGTCCTGTTCACCTGTTCCTCTTTTCTAGATCTTCAGAATTGTGTGTGTGTGTGTGTGTGTGTGTGTGTGTGTGTGTGTGTGTGTGTGTGTGTGTGTGACCATGTTCACCATGTTCAGTCCTGTTCACCTTTTCTTCCTTTCTAGATGTTCTTATCCTTCTCTCATTCGCTGCTTATTTGGGTCATCTTCATAAAAGCAGGGATGGCTACTAGAGCCTACATCTCACCAGCTGAGCTTGCTAATCTTAATGGGTTTGTTCTTCTAGAACAGAAGTTGCGTTTTGTGCCTTGCTGTGTTCCGATTCCCTCTGAAAAATCACCTGCATGCACCTGCTTCTGTCTTCACTGTTTGTAGGGGAAGCTATTTGAGAGGGCTTGATTTCACTACAACCAACACCATGATGACCCATCCTGCTCCATTATTCCGCAATGCATGCTGGTTAAAAAACAAACAAAACAGAATTTGGGGGTTTAAGACAGGATTCGGTTTTTAGAAGCTGCAGGATTGGACTCTACTGTCGGACACGGCGAGCGTCCCTCGTGTAGTCAGTGTGTTGCAGTGCGATCGTGTTCCAGGCGTTGCAGATTCTGACGCCTGCCCGTCACTTGGTAGACGCGGGATCGGCCATGACAGGAGGATTATCAGAGTTGTGTTTGGAGCCCAGAAGCTGCTGGTGTTTTTTGTCAGATGACAGCTGCAGTCCTGCCCGCGGGGAGGAATGCTGTTGTGTGTGGGCCACACTGCAACATGGCTTTTGTTTTTACCAGGAACACTCATGTTAATGTGATGTTTTAAATGCACTGTATGTTTCAGTCTGCTAGAGTAAAGCCTCTTTCTGGGAATAACACTTTATTTTCGCCTTACCCTCCTTGTGCACTCAAAGTGTTATCTATTAATTTTTAATCTGTGTATTCACTGTCAACCTGTACTGTGCCATGGTGCCAATCCCTCTCAGCTACACTTAAATAATCACTCATCCACCCCCTACCCGGCCTGCAGCCAGGGGACAACACTGCCTCCACAGAGCTGATATACGTGCCGTTTGGATGGATGCTGTGTTCTGATCTGGAACTAACTTGTATCACACAAAAGACAACAATAACAAAAAAGGAGCCAAATCTAAATCAGCAAAAATAATTTTCACATCCTCATTTCACACAGCTAATCTAAGATATTGTCACAGGCTGAGATGCTAGCAAGGTTAACACATTGTTCAGTTAAAAAAAAAAGATAATTACTTTCAGTTCAACACACTTAACCTACTTCTCAAAATATTGCAAAACAAATATTTACCAGAAATGTATTGGCAGACTAAACTTTCATATGACAGAAAAGCTGCTGAATCATGTCTGTTCAAAGGGACACGCAAAACGCATTTTCTTTAAAGCAGGCAGGACTTATAACGGTCACTAGGTGGCAGTATGGTGCTATATGAATACACTTGGTAGCTACAAAATATGTTGTACTCAATTATTTTACACTACACTCCATGACACTCCATTGTACAACTATAACAATTGTGTGGTAAACTGTACCACTGAAATTACTTCTGAGACAAAACCCACAGTCTCTGAGATTGGGCTTTGGAAGGCTTTAACTCTTCCATCCTCTACATCTTCACCTCAGCCTCAAACACTGTTTATGTTTACCTAGAATTGCATCCACCATTTCCCAATCAGGCCATCATTACCCTCAGACAACATCAGCTTTAACATTCAGCTTTTCATCCACCCATTTTCTCCAACTTTGCAGGGTAGACGGGTTACTGTCTGCTCTACTGTTTCCAAAAAGGTATTGGCCATGTTCCCATTGTTTAACGTGAAGGTAGGTGGCGTCCAGTTCCTCTGAGGGTGCTGGTTTAGGGTTTGCTTTGTGTCGGCAGCCTTGCAGGTAGAAGCCCTTCAAGCGTGTCTGGATTGGTAGACGCTGCCAGTAAAGGTCTGGCAGTCGTGATAACCATAACCTCAACCCTGAACATACATAGCAGTTCATGTAGAAGGGGGATAGTGCATGTCTTAAGAAGCATAGCAGTTAGAAGGTTTAGCTTCTCCATGCGCCTGTGTTCCTCCTCAAAGACCTCCTGTTGGACAGAACGAAAGGTATCTTCTTACACTTGTGCTGAAATGATCACAAAAGCTCTTCCAGACCATTCTGTTCTGCTCAAAGATGGTTGGAAATGCTTAATAACATGAATGAGGCGTGTAATGACTCTGAGCAGTGTTCACCACCCTGAGGAGCATTCATAATGACTAGAACCAAGGTGCTCTTCAAGGATCTTGGTGATGAGTTACTTGGTGATGAGTTACTAAAGGCCTGGCTTTGATGCCGTGCTGTGGATCGATGAGGGCATGAATAAATAAATAAATGATGGAACTGTGATGGTTGGTGTTTGGCAGATGGTTGTGTGGAGTCTGGTGGCACCAAAGGTTTTGGTCTCCAAGATTTTGCTCTAGGGGAATACAAAACCTCTGTTCCAAATGAGTGAATTTTGGTCTAGGAGATCAAAAGAGTGCCACCCGACTGTTCATCACCCTGGTATCCCTAGGGTACATAATGAGGGCCATTAATGTGCTCATGCACCTGGTGAATTCTTAGAGTATCTCCTCCCAATGGCTGAAGGGTCAGGGCATCGGAGTCTTTGACTTGAATCTGGTCAGCCACAAGGTGCCAATGCAAGTGGAGATGTGATCTTCTGGGGAACGGACTTATTTATGGTGGTCAGGAATCATATGTCAGTGAAAAGGGAGGGAGGGTTACTACCTTGCCTAACTGTCATCTGCTCTCTGCCAGGACAGGTCGTCAGAATGATACAGGGTAAGCCTTGGCGTGGAAAAAAAAACTGTTTTCACAAGAGTTATTACTCTGTTCACTGCAGAGATCCTGATTGCTTTCTCTCTTTCTCCTACAGTGTACTGTGCAGAGGTTTTAGGCTGGTGTTGAAAACTTGTTGCAATGTAAGAATGGTTTCAAAAATGTGTTGAGTTTATTTTTTGTCAATTATCAAAATGAAAAGAGGAATCTAAATCAAATCGTATTTGGTTGTGACCACCATTTGTCTTCAAAACAGCATCAGTTCTTCTCCACTTGTACAGAGTTAGTTTTTTTTGTAGGACTACAGTCAGGTGTATGATTAACCAGTTTTATCAAACAGGTGATGACAATCATTATTTCCTTATGTAGGTTGAAACACAGTCCTTAATTCAAACAGAAACAACTATAGGAGGCTTAAAACTCAGGGAGAAACAGACATACTTTGCTACAAAGGTGAGGTTGTGTTTTCATGTGACCGGTCATAAAGCATGGCACGAATGAGCATAGCAACAAGACTCAAAGTATCTCCATACATGCTGCACCGGTATGGTCTCTCCCAGGCAAAGATTTCACAGCAAACAAATTTCAAGATGTGCTTTATAAGCTTTTTTTTACTAAGCATAGAGAAACAGGCCATGTTGGGCACTGTAGACAGAAGTCGGCCAAGGAAACTCACAGATGCAGCAGATGAAAGACTTCAAGCTCACTTCCCTTTGAAATGTCCAGCTCAGAACTGACTTTGGAGACGTCTAGTCAGAAGTGGTCTTCATAGAAGAACTGTGCATGACAACACAGGAACTATTTGAAGCATGGCTGAAGCTCCTAGTAAGTTTGGAGCTGCATTTCAGCAAATGGAGTTGTGGATTTGGTCAAGATTTGGTGGTATCCTCACTGCTGAGAAATACAGGCAGACAATTATCCATCAGGAAATGGAATCGGGGAGGTGTCTGATTGTCTTTAGATTTATTCTGCAGCAGGGCAACAACCCCAAACACACAGCCAGTGTCATTAGGAACTATGTTCAATGTAAAGGGTGCTTCTCTCCAGACTAGAATGAGGAGACAAAATAGGGAGACAAAACAAAATGACCCTTATGCATCAAAACAGAATCATCACAACACACCGCAGATTGTGCTGCAGTGAACCAGAATTTTATCTAGTAATGAAATTCTCCAGCAAAACAAGTTCACGAATGTTCAAAATTTGTCACCTTGCTGGACTGAATCCATTTATCACAAAGGTTCGCTTTTTCCCGAGCAAATTCTACAAAAGCCTGATTGGCGTGCAGACAAAATTTCTGACAGTAAGCTCCAGGAACTAATTCATATGCTCTCAAAACAGCAGCCTTTAACATATCATCATCAAGGGTACCTTAAATAGACAATGCGGAACAAACCTCTTGAGTATCCCAAGCAGTTTACACAGCAACAGAATCGGCCAAACGTCCTTTGGCAACAGCTTTGCGCTCAAAGGCACTAAAGTGTGCGGCTACTTCTGTCTCCCTAAACGTGGGAACTAAATGTATCTGCTTTCTTGCTCATATTCACCAGGCCTTATGGCACAGGCACAAAGTGAAGACACAGAGGCCTCTACACTCAAATGCTCAGCAAAAGGGCACCAATCCCACCATTAATCCTCCATAATTGCCTTTTTAGTACTTGTTTCAAGAATAGGCAGGCAGAGATGCAGTCAATCTTCTCCTAAAAACTATTTCTGTTAATTGCTATGCCATATGTTTGGAAGAAAGCTTTTCTGGACGCTGTGTCTTTGCTGTTCGGAAGCTTAACTCTGCCTTTTTCTGTTTACTACCAGTAGCCATATGTCTGGGTGGAGGGCAATTGTGTTTTTTTCTAAATGTCACTTGGACCAAACATTTGACCACACAAAAGCTATGGGTCAAACAACCTGGACTTTATTAATAACTTTAACATCCCATTAGTGGTGACACGCTGGCGCACTGCAGCAGTGGACATCATCGCTCCAGAGCCACAATGTCTACCTCTCACCGTGGCCCCACCGACACCGCACCCCACCCGCACCCTACCCGCACCTCCCAGCAGCAGTGAGGAAGCCGGTGGTGGGATGAGACTGGGCCTCCCCTCCTCAAATACAATGTAAAATCATCTCAGCATCTCCACACCTTTGTTTCTTGCCTCATTTCCACTTCCAGAAGTATCGAGCTCCTCCACCACCTGTAGCTCAAAGGGAGAACCTCTTCAACCACTGGAACGACAGCTTCCCTCTCCACCCCATCGTCTACGGGAGCCTCGTACGTCCATTGTACCAGAAGAAGAGACGCCTCGTTCTAGTAGTGTTGCCACATTGATATTCTTTGGGTGCCTGCTGCTATAGTGATGATGTCAGCAGTACATGTTGTATCGGCGATTTCTGTCTAACGCCAATGAGGATGGTGGTAAGTTGTTCCCGACACGCAGTCCAGTAAGCACTCACAGACAGAGAAATAAAAATAAGTAAATTTAATTCCTTAGTCCGGTTTTCTTTCTACAAAACATCAGCAATATTGTGCGGTCTGAAAACTTTTTCCTACTCACGGCCATCCCCATCCCCAGACAATGAGCTAGCCACAATTAAATACTGGTTTCGCACACCTGCGCGTCGAAGGGGGTGTGTCTGGGGTCGGTCCGCAAGTGAACAGGAAAGTCTTTCAGGTGCAGGTCACGTTCACAACAAACAAGCTCATAATAGACAGACAGACAAATATGTATAAAAATGCAAACATATCAGGTAAGTATACCACTAATTTATGTGTTTTATAAGTTACCATCCACATGATGTACAATTCACAAATATGGCTCCAACACACTGGCCCCTAATTGTCACTGTTACTGCAGGACAATTTTAAACCATAATAAAGGAGCCATACGTACTCAATAAAGGCTATGCACTACAGGTGTTCCAAAACCTTAATACACATACATTAGCCCACACACAAAGGTAACCATAAAAACCTAGAAACACCAAATGAAATGCTAGTCTCACATTTCGTTTCCATTCGCCCCCCCCCTTTTTTTTGTTTTTTATTTTAGTAAAGTTAAAAAAGGTAACTGATCAAGTCCAATGAACATGTAGCGCCACCTGTAAAAGTCCGTGTAAGTGTATGGACTGGTGTGAGAGCACGCACAGGAATATATGGATTTGTCAGTACTGTAAGTGTGCAATCAGAGCTTCTCTGAAGGTGCTTCATCGCCTTCAAGAAGCAAGCAAAGCTTACTGATAGGTCTCTGCAGCACATTGGTCTTTGTTTGTACCAACACGCTTCGCACAAGACCTTTGGGGCCAGGCAGGGTCTTAACCACCCTACCCAGGGGCCAAGAATTCCTAGGTGCTGCTGGATCTACAAGCACCACAATGTCATTGATTTTGAAATTCCTTTCAGTGTGGAGCCACTTCTGTCGTTCTTGCATTAGTGGAAGGTATTCCATAGTCCACCTTTGCCAGAACTGATCTGCTAGGTATTGGACATATTTCCACCGTTTCCTGCTGTACGCATCATTTTTGCTAAAGAGACCAGGAGGTGGCAACGGTTCACTCTTCAACTGCAGTAGGTGGTTTGGTGTCAAGGGTGCGAGATCATTTGGGTCACTAGAGGTTGTAGTAAGCGGTCGGTCGTTGAGAATGCATTCAATCTCACAAAAGGCTGTTTGCAGCATTTCGTCGTCCAGTGTTTGTTGTCGTACAATCGAGAGAAGTGTCTTCTTAACCAGGCGGATAAGTCTTTCCCATGCTCCTCCGAAATGAGCTGCATATGGTGGATTGAACAGCCACTTGACATGGTTGTTTAGCAGGAATTCCTGAATCTTTTCTTTATCCAGCTGATTCCACGCCATTTCCAGTTCCTTCTGTGCGGAGGTGAAGTTGGTGCCACAGTCTGTTCTGATGGTAAGCACCTGACCTCTCCGACACAGGAACCGCCGGATGGCATTGATGCAAGCACTGGTATCCAGACTCCATGCTACTTCTAGATGGATTGCCCGGCTTACCAGACAGGTGAAGAGTACTCCCCAGCGCTTTACCCGTGAGCGACCACTCTTGGCCTCCACTGGACCAAAGAAGTCAATCCCCACATGGGAAAATGGTGGCAAATTGGGAGTAACCCGATCCTGTGGTAATTTCGCCATTTTCTGCATTCCAGGTCTGGCCTGCATCCGTCTGCAAAACACACAAGATCTAACAATGTGTCTAGCACAAGAGTTAGCCGAAGGGAGCCAGAATTTTTGTCTAAGTTTTGATAGCATGTGATTTCTTCCTGAATGTCCATTTTGCTGATGAATATCCCTCAGGATCAACTTGGATATATGTGATGACTTGGGGAGTATGATTGGATTCTTTGTGTTTACGGATACTGGTGCTTTACCTATCCGTCCTCCAACCCTCATGATGCCGTCGTCAATGAATGAATCCAGTCTGAATACAAGGCTATCAGATTTCACTGGTTTGTTCATTTTCATCAATTTCCAAAATGAGTTTTCAAGAGCTCTTTTGCCTTGGCATAACCTTGGAGGGCATCCATATGCATGCAACTTTTGACGATATTCTTTGCTGGGCCATCAGTGAACTGTTCTAAAAAGTACAATCTGTCTTTACAATCATCAGTATTTTTTTCAATAGAATGCTCAAAGGCAAGCATAAACGGCTGGAATGACAAGGGATTACAACTAAATGTAGGCACATCTCTTTTTGGTAAAACGGAAAGATTTAGCTGTCTCACCATTATTTCTGTAAGGTCTCTCTGCCTGTTCAGCTCTGTGTCGGTGGCTGGAGTGGTGTTGATTCCGCCACATCGTTGCTGCTGGTTTGTGGTGGACGGCGCGATACACCTGGTGCTGCTTTGTAGATGTCGCACCGCTCGCTGGAGTGGTGTTTTAGGAACAGCCGCCACAGGTGCAAAGTCGAGAGGAGAGAGGGCAGGCTTACTCGACTCCTCCATACGGGAGTCATAATACTCATTCATAGCGTTACCTTGCTCTTCAGCGTCGCTCAATGCTTTGAGTTTGGCATTTGCCTCGTCTAATTGAGCTTGTAGTTCCAGATTCTCGCGTTTGGATTTTAATGCCATTTCTTCCATGTCGCGCTTTAATCTCAGTGACATTTCCTCCATCTCACGCTTTACCTTGAGCTCTGCCTCCTCCATCTGCAGCGCCTGAAGCGCTGGCAGTGCTTTACTCCGTGCCTCCAGAGCAGCCTTCTCGGCCAGTGCCATCTTCGCTGCAGACGAGGCCCTCGAAGACCTAGAAGTCCTGGAAACGTTAGAAACGCTGTCCTGTGGCTGTACGGTTGACTGCAGTTTGTTTTGTTCCATTCTCCAAATGTTCACTTTTTCAAGGAAATCCTCAATGTCCTGCAATTTTCCATTGAACCAGTCCGTGTCACTTTCGGTTTCATCCTCCAACAGTAATGATTGCACTTCTCCGTGTGATGTTTTAAACGACTTAATACTTAGCAACAGTGCCGTCACCTTTTCTTCAACTTGTTCCGTTTCTCCGTTTTGAACCAACAAAGTCCGAATTTCATTGATTTGTTTCGTGCAGACACTTAACTTGCCGCGGCGGGAGGCAATCTTGATCTTTACTAACTCAGCCGGGTCTTGTACCATCTCGCATTCCGACATTGTGATTTGATTTAAACGCAGTCCACCATCACTACGGTCTTTCAACCTTTAAAGTCCTTCGGGTATCGGTTTTCACACACTCTGCTTGCTTGCTTGCTTTCCTTTCTAATTTACGCTTCCATTTCGTCCTTTTTGTTTGCGCATCCACAGGAAAACATCCAACGTATCCGAAGTAGGGTGAAGTAATCTAAGATATTTCAGAGTAATCCTTCTTACCGTCAGGTTAGGAAGTTTTCAGACTTTGTATCGGCGATTTCTGTCTAACGCCAATGAGGATGGTGGTAAGTTGTTCCCGACACGCAGTCCAGTAAGCACTCACAGACAGAGAAATAAAAATAAGTAAATTTAATTCCTTAGTCCGGTTTTCTTTCTACAAAACATCAGCAATATTGTGCGGTCTGAAAACTTTTTCCTACTCACGGCCATCCCCATCCCCAGACAATGAGCTAGCCACAATTAAATACTGGTTTCGCACACCTGCGCGTCGAAGGGGGTGTGTCTGGGGTCGGTCCGCAAGTGAACAGGAAAGTCTTTCAGGTGCAGGTCACGTTCACAACAAACAAGCTCATAATAGACAGACAGACAAATATGTATAAAAATGCAAACATATCAGGTAAGTATACCACTAATTTATGTGTTTTATAAGTTACCATCCACATGATGTACAATTCACAAATATGGCTCCAACACATGTTTTCAAAAGGAGATTGGACTCGGCATGCATGTAATCTCTCGCATTCCAGTGCTCATCAGAAACGGCAAAAAAAAAGTGGTGAGAACAGGTCAGGTGCTGTGAATGTGACACACCTGGAGTATTTAAGATGAGAGCCACGGCTTTTGGAGTAAGGCAGTAAGGCATGTTTTGCGAGTTGGCTCACTCAAAACAAATCCAACTTAATTAATGGTTATTATTATAGCCCGTGTGCTTGATTGGGAAGGTGGAGGTACAGGTGCTCCTGTTAATGGTTAATGGTTATTTAATGGTTTATTTTCCAATACAAACAGTTGTCGTTTGGGTAATTTACATCCTTTGAGTATCTCTGCGCGGATCTGAAAGGGATTCCAAGAATGTTCCTGGCTATGGTCTCTCACAGCATGTGACTGAGATCACACACTGTTTAAATCACACTCTGGATTTGGTCATCTCAAAAGGTCTCAACACATCAGCCTCCTTTTAAGATCATTACTGTGTGTTCTTTGATACGGGGGCCTCACTAGGACATCAGACCGAGTCCATCAGTTTTAAGAAGAGGTTTATAAACGACAGCACAGCTACACCTATAGAAACCATCGGGCTCTGTTGATTCTCTGCTGGACAGCTTCAACTCTAAATGTGTTAGTGTTATGGATGAAACTGCTCCTTTTAAAGCTAGAATTATTTCACGCCAGTAGAAAGCACCATGGAGGAAATGCTACCGCAGTTTACATTCAAAAGAGATGCAGAAAGGCTGAACAAAGTTGGAGAAAGACAAAATGTCTGATTCCCACAGAAATCTTCAAAGATAGGCTGTGTGGTTACAATAATATGCAAAGTAAGATGACAGTTTTTTTTCAGCATTATTTAATGGTCGACAAATTTGTGAACACAAATAGCCCTTGAATTAATATCAAATGAACAATGTAATGAGTTTGAATCCTTTTTTAGCACTGAAAATTCTTGATGTTGGGTCATTAGTGTGTCTTTATCCACCAGTGAGCCTGCAACAGACATCATGAAAATGCCAGTTTAGAGCTATTACAAATGAAAATGTTAACAACACAATCATGTACTTATAGCCCTGACGCCTTACCAACTAGCTTTTATAAAATGCTTCACTCGATAGCAGCAGACATGCTTCAGATACTAAACACCTTACATGTAAGTACCTTGGTGAAACTGCTATTAAAAAAGAAACAAATCTGATAGCAACTCTGTTAAATAATTACAGACCCATTTAAAATATACCGCTCACTAGGAAACTCAAGCAGGTTACTGGTTTTATTGGTTTTCTATCCTCAAAGACCAACTTTAGTCAGCATATTTCAGCATATTCATAGTCCTGAGACTGTGCTAATTAAGGTTAAATACAAACTCTGGTAAGGTATCAGTTTTGCTACTTGATCTCAGTGCACAGACCACATATCGTAATATTCTCAAAGATGAACCTGAGAAATGGGTTGGGCTCTTGGGGAAAAGTCCTAAAGTGATTCAATTTGTACCTGTAAGGCAGGAATTTGTTGAAAAAGAAAATGTTTTTGAAAGAGTGCCAGTGACCTGTGGTGTCTCTCAGGGGTCTATTCTTGGGCTGCTCTGATTTAACTTGACACGTGACACGTACATGATTTTAGGCTGTCTGACCACAGCTATGCAGACGTTACTTGCATAGGCCTCTCAGACCACTATGGAACCCTGTGGTCCCTTTGTGAGTGATGGCCACATCACTGGCCCAAAACATTCTGTATTTGAATAAAGATAAAATAAAGATTATTTTACTTGGCAAAAGGCACACACTAGTGAACAAAAGCCACACACACAAAACAAAGCCATACGCAGGGAACCTCACAGTGGGGAACCGTCAGGGCCCTCTACGCCCTCTCAGAGGGCCTAAAATATTCTTAAAGCATTATATATATAATTATCCAATTTTATTTTATCTACTTACAGTTTGACATTCGACATCTAAACAATTACAAAAATATAAGCAAATAAAATATTCACCCGTGTCTATTCAATCTGTGTTGGAAGGTGAGGGGTTGAGTGGAAGCCTGTGAGCCTGTGTCTCCCCCTATCAGGACTGTGATGCCCGCTGTTCGTTTACAGAGGGCCTGGCAGTTATAATTCAGCGCAATACCAGTTTCAAATGACAGCAAAATTGACCAATCATATCTTCTCTCTTAGTGGGCGGGCTTAACTGTATGATAATTTCCGCCCGCTGTGGCGACGCTAGCTGTCGTTAGCACCATCGCTAGCTAGTTTCGATTCATCCCTTTGACGTCCTCGTGCGCGTTGTTTACATATTCCGCTTCCGAGAACCACGGAGCTGTGGACCTTATTTTGTTTGGAAACTTATTTTGCTTAAGACGTTATCTAGTACAGATATTATTGTCTATTGCGTTTTTAAAGCTGTACTGTCGTCTCAGTTTTTCTTTATTGCAGTTTATTAAGAAAGGAAAAAACATTTTTTCGGTGGTAGCGGGCCCAGGTTTCAAGGTCACGGTTCGCTACTGGAACCTCATCTATGCCTTTATCTCTAGCAGCGTTGATTACTGTAATGGCTGTTCTGGACAGCTTCAACTAATTCTAAATACAAATGCTAGTGTTCTCACTACAAGCAAACAGAAAATTCATCACCTCCATTCTTAAGTCATTATACTGGCTACCATTATACTACTGAATTAACTTTAAGGTGTTACTACTGGTCTATAATTCGCTTAATGGAGTAGGACCTGCGTATCTGTTTGGTATGCAGAAGCTTTTGTGTGGCTGGCAGAACCCTCATTAGGAATTAGTCAGTTAGTCCTAGCTGAGGTACAAGCAAAGCTCTAGCAGACAGCGTTCAGATGCTGATCTGTGTTTAAACAGAACCTGTTGTCGGAGGAGTGTCGGAGTGCTCTGACTCAAAACTGTAAATGTCCTTATTCAGTGGTGATTTTGTCACAGGCTCAATCATGTCCTCTATCACTGCACTTTAAACTTTTAAGCACTACAGTAAATTTTTTTAGCTCTTCATTTCTCCTTCAAATTCAAGTTTGTTTAATTTGATTTTATGCACTTATGCACATTTATTCTGTGCAAATTATATTTTATTAATCGGTTTTATATCTTTAATCTTTCACTTTCTTTCTTTAAATATTCTTTAGTTTGTTGTAACTTTATTTTAATAAATTAATATTTGAAACTTTTGTTTGCAAAGACCTTCCAGAAGTGATGGATCTCAGGATGTAATGAGCTTTATTCTTTTATGTCTTATGTGAAGCACTTTGAATTTTCGCTGTGTATGAAAAGTGCTGTACAAATACACTTGCTTTGCCTTTTCAAAGCTGTAGATTTCTGAATGAATGGCTGTCTGCATTAAAGACGTTCATGAACAACCCGTGATCTTTTACACTGCTGTATTTTCTACAGTGAAGATATAGTTAAACCCTCTTGGAAACTGTTTTAAAAGAGGCAGTTGGAGTCAAGGGTTGCGGTTAATTCAGGTTACAGTTCACTGTGCAGTGTGGCCCTATCAAAAGAGATTTTAAAGAAGCCTGTGTGAAATGCTGTTGAAGCTGTTAAGACTGTAAGAAACTGTAGAATTTTACCACAGGCACTGTGATACCCGTGTCCAGTTATTCTAGATATTCCACAGTACTATTGGAGAGATGTCTATAGATTTTGATAAATGTTTACATACTGGGAGCTCTTCTCGTCTGTGAAGCAGTGTGAACAGGTATAATGCTTTGCTGCCTCAACACTCTGAACTGCTGGTAATTGGGAGACCAATGAAGTCTAAAAGCTGTTTGCAGAAATCTCTCAGTAGAGTGTCAGGGCATCTGTGGCGTGAGCCTCAAAAGAGGTTTGGTCACGCAGCACAATGATGATCCAACATGCAAGAGTAAATCAGACCTGGAGTGTCTCAGACGGAATGAGATGTGTGTTAGAACGGCCGTGTGTGTGTGTGTGTGGATAAGTCTGCATTATTCTTATAAATTAAATGGCACTGAGATCACATTTAAGGTGTCACTGACAAAGGACTTCAGGTAATTATGGGTTATAATTAGGCAAAAATGCTAACTCACTAATTCCAAGGTTCACACATTTTACACACACATGATTATTGAGTTTTTCCATATTCATTGCATTTGCATATGAGCACTGTGATGATGGGCTGAGGCAGGCACGACGATGAATATTGTGGTGAAACAGAACATTTATTTGCACACAAAACGTGAAGTTCAGCACTTAAACGTGGGACTCACACTGGCACGAACTTTAGACAAAGATGAGCACGAGACATTGCGCGAACGCACATTAAATAGGTGAAGTAACACATACCCTCGTGATCACGAGACAAGGCACAGGTGAGACTACGAACACGCTCACAAACGACCCACACCCACGGAACTACATACATGGACATAACAGCACGCAGACGACATAACGACACGCCCACAAGGAGGGGTCTGGAGCTGTCACCGTGATAAACAGACACATAAACTGGTTTGATGCAGCATTGAGTGCACTCTTTATAACAGACACTTTATAATGCATTTTATAATGCACTTTATGATGCATTTTACAAAATTGTAATATTTTAAAGTGGTGTATAAAGAAAAAAAATGCAGTTTTTCAAGGTAGGAATGAAGCACATAAAGAGTGAGGCATAACCAGTGAGGTGTTCAGCAGATAGTGGCAGCGAGAGTGTTGACTGTAGCATCAAAGCAAGTGGTGGTGTTAGGGTGTGTGTGTTTTTGTGTGTGTGACATCAGGTTGTACACAGGATTGTGAGTGGTTTTGAGTGTGTCGATGTGAGGTAAGCAGGCAGAGACAGCTGTCCAGCTGAACAGTGGGAGTGTGTGTGTGTGTGTGTGTGTGTGTGTGTGTGTGTGTGTGTGTGTGTGTGTGTGTGTGTGTGTGTGTGTGAAATCTGCTGTTTCTCTCTCTCATTCATCAATGTCTGCCGATGGCCAGTTCCTTCATTTTCCTGACCTCAGATCAGCTTCCTGACTCTAAATCCCAACAAGTCTTCTTGTTAGATTTGAGAGAACTGATCCCTGATCAGCTGTCAGACTTGTACTGACACTGAACTAGCCTCCTAACACGCCAGGCCTTCTGCATTTGTGGACTGCACATTGTGTAAGTCATGTACCAGTTATTACTATGAAGGGCACAAAGTAATGGCCATGAATCCTTAGTGAAGTTCCATCTGAACAGACATTTCTAATGTGATGAAATTTTCAAATAAATTTAAACACTGCAATTTCATCTGGCAGTTGTTTTGCACTTAAAAGAGGGCAAATTAGTGGTGTATTTCTTCTAGTTTCTCTAGTCACGTGTTATTTATTTGTTTATTTTGCATCTGTTCAAAATCATTAAAGAAAAATTGACTGATAGGGTTTTCAAATACTGTAACTTATTCAATATTAGGCCTTATTAATACACAGCAAACTGATAAATGTTTTATGAAAATTAATTTGATGTTAGTGATATTCTGTATGTTGTTCTGAGGTAAGGTTAAACATACAGTTATATTTTAAAAATCATTTGAATATTGACCATTGTTAAGACCTCATCTTTTATTCATTAGTTTTCCATTAAATGTGAAGGGACCTTTAAGACTTGATAAGGAGAAGCTGATAGGTGGAATGTCCCTGCACTTTGATTGGCTGGGGTACATTTTTGGGGGGCAGGGCATAAATCTGTTGAAGTGTATTTCTCTGTTGCCTCTGTTAATGTATGCTGTGATTGAACCACATTTTTCACAGGTTTACAATCAATACTATATACCTATAATTGCTAAGTCAAGGCATGCTGTCATTGCCAAAGGAGGCACTTCTCCTGGATGAGGCTTGCTGGATCTTGTCTCCTGCTGGATCACACCTCCTGCTGGATCTCACCTGCCACTAGATCTCACCTCCCACTAGATCTCACCTCCGGCTGCCCGCGGCCGAGTTTAGGGTTGCATCCATCAGCACCTAAATCGCCATTTCGTCTCATCTGGGGTTCTAACCCTCAGCCATCTCGATGATTAAATGATCTGTCCGTCTCAGAGAATAATTATCTTCATTACGTCCCAATATGTATTCACCTCATAAACAGAGCAAGAACCTCTGACCTGATCGATGTTCTATTGATCCGAAATGCAGTAGAAGAGGGTGTGAGTTTATTTATGCGAAGTGAAGGGCTGTATCTCACCCAGGACTTTTATTTTGACTGTGAAATGGAAATGGGCTAAGAAAAAGTTGACTTTAACCTTAATTAAAGCAGAGAAAAACTCACAGATGAAAGAATCCTTGTGCCTGATTATACACAAGCCTCCCGCCTTCCGTCTGTTACTAAAGATAACGCTCTCAGCAGAGCAGAGGTGTGCCCAAACCTTAACTTTTTATTCCCCCCCCCTCTTGTTGTTTTCTACGCCTCACAAAGAGCTCACGGCCGCCATACTCGACGTCATTCATACTCGGACGTGATTTTCTTCGGTAATGAAGGCAATGCTGTGAGCTGCTGTCTGAGTGTAAACGTTTGAATATATTTTAATCCTGCAAAGGAATCTCTCATTTGAACAACATGGCATCTACATGGTGGACAGGTGCTCGATGGTGGCCATCCATGAACATCTAGTGCCTCTGCATATTAGTTTCTCACTAGGAACATTAACATGAGTTCGCGGGCTGGCCGGGCCGGGTTTGACTGGGTGGTTCCTTGTACTGTCAAAATTTATTTCAGCACTACAAGTTAATTAAAGACATGGGAAGTGAAAGGGAGTTGGCTTCTTCCCTGCAAAAACAACCCATCTCTTGTGTGTTTGTGTGTGTGTGCATATATGCATACGTGTGTGTGTGTGTGTGTGAGTAATGTGGATGTGTGTGTAGATTGCCAGATTGAGTGAGGCGTGTATCTAGCCTTCATGTTTGTTGTGGATCATGCCACAGGAAATGAAATTCAGCCTTTATCTGAACCTTCTGATGCTTCCCCGACATTTCTGTCTAAAAAGTGAGACCACTGTGGGGGGAGGGGGGTGGGGGGTTGAGAGTCAGCCATGTGGATGACTCCCTCCCGTCAGGGGAAAGAAGCACAACGCTGGAGTGTACAATGTTTAAGCACCACTGTATACCCAACAGCCAGAGCACACACACTCTCAGAGTGTTCAGAGCACACACACACACACACACACACTCTCTCGGGTGTTTCGCTTGTCTTCTCACAATGTCTCACACATGCATATTTAGAGTGTTCAGTGATGAAGGGCTCTGGGTCTATCAGGTATATACACATATGTGTGTATGGATACATATGAACAATTTAATAGTTTTACTGTGTATTTTTCTTATCCCCCCCCTCATTATTTCATTTGCATGTGTTACAAGCTGTTGTGATAATGGCCTCTCATCCTATTTCTGTTCTTGGGCTTGTGGTTCCTCAGGTTTTGACTGGGGGTTTTGTGTGAATGGTACTACACGAGTGTCCCAGCTGCTTGGCGGGCTGTATAATGAGGTTTAGCTGTCTTTGTTGACAAAGTGCCTGTTTAGTAAGTCATCAGTCTCCCCGGCGTCTCCTCACACTCGCAGCTGAGCGTTTGCTCTGCAGCTGTGGTTTTGTCTTCGCACTTCCACGCAAGATTCACTTCAGCAGCTTTGCGCGTGAAGCTCGGAGCTCTGGATCGCAACGGTTTACCTAATTTCCCCATTCTTCCAACAAATCAGGCATGTTCTAAAGCTTTAGCACAGTGATTTATGACTAGACTCATATTAAAACATAGAAAAAGGTGGAATGAAGAAGAAATTGGTCATTGAATGATATTAAAATAATTGTTAACGCAAGAATGGTAGTCATGGTAGTCGAAGGTAATTATTGTAAAATATTTGCATTAACTTAGGAGTGGTTCTGCATGCCTGGACTAATAACCATGCTGAATTCTTGGCTGCTCTGTGTATTTCTTCTGTGTAGAAAGCACATGGTGTACTGTGATGTGATTGGTTTAACGTTTGGCGGGTTCCTGTCTGTTGGTGTGAGTGAATCTTTGGGTTTGTGGGTTTTGCAGTCAGTGTTTTTGTATGTCTGTATGACAGTGTTGAGTCTTTGGGCTCTACAGTGTTTATGTACGTCTGTATGACATTATTGGGTCTTTGGAGATTGTAGTGTTTATGTATGTCTGGGTGGCTCCATTGATGAAGCTTATAAAGAACAGTGTTTTAAGTTAATGACAGAATGTTTTATTTGCCAGAAGGCCGGTGATCAGATGCTGAAATCCTCCTCAATTTATCGTTTGTGTTTCCTTCTTGTTGGAGTGCTTCATTTGAATGTTCTGAAGAATGTGTAGTTAGTTTTCTGAAGACATTGTGGAGTCCAATGCATACTGTAATACTATTTGTAAATATTTGTTGAGTGGAATGCTTAAAATAGCACATAGTGTGTTGTGAGTGATTCATAATAAACCAGGAAGCTAGAGCATGTTTAACAAGGGTTAACAGCAAACATAATACAATGGAGACAACACAGCTTCACAACATTGAGAGACAAAAACCATGAAGGGGGACATACTGGGAAAACACAATGCAGTGATCTCAGAATCACTGCTGGGGTCTGTTGGAGCCCAAGTGCCCCCCCCCCCCCCCCCCTAACACCTAACACACATTCTCAATTCTCTCTTTCTTCTTTCCATCCGTATCTAGTCACATCCCATTCCTAATCCACATAGTTCAGTGTGACGCTAGTTCACCCTCTGCAGCTAGAACAGCTTCAACTCTTCTGGGAAGGCTCTCCACAAGGTTTATAAGTGTGTTTATGGGAATTTTTGATCATTCTTCCAGAAGCTCATTTGTAAGGTCACATAATGATGTTGTGCGCAAAGGCCTGGCTCTCAGTCTCCGCTCTGATTCATCCCAAAGGTGTTATATTGGCTTGAGGTCAGGAATCTGTGCAGGCCAGTCAAGTTCATCCACACCAGACTCTGCCATCCGTGTCTTTATGGACCTTGCTTTGTGCACTGGTGCACAGTCAAGTTGGAAGAGGAAAGAGCCAGCTCCAAACTGTTCTCACAAAGTTGGGAGCATGGAATTGTCCAATATGTCCTGGTATGCTGAAGCATTCAGAGTTCCTTTCACTGGAACTAAGGGGCCAAGCCCAGCTCCTGAAAAACAACCCCACACCATAATCCCCCTCTACCAAACTTTACACTTGTCACAATACAGTCAGACAAGTACCCTTCTCCTGGCAACCGCCAAACCCAAACTTATCCATCAGATTGCCAGATGGAGAAGCGTGATTCGTCATTCCAGAGAGCGCACCTCCACTGCTCTAGAGTCCAGTGGCAGAGTGCTTTACACCACTGCATCTGACGCTTTGCATTGCACCGGGTGATGTATGGCTCGGATGCAGCTGCATGGGAACCCATTCCATGAAGCTCTCTGTTCCTCAGCTAATCTGAAGGCCACATGAAGTTTGGATGTCTGTAGTGATTCACTCTGCAGTTGGTGAACTCTTAGCATTTTTGTATAGGGCAAAACTTCCCAGCAAAATCTGACCTGACCTTTCTGTCCTAATTAAATGATAAAAGTCAGTGAACAATACAAAACTTTCTTTTGCCATTTCTGATTTCAGTTGATCAACTACAATGTATTATTTGTTGTTCCTTCAACTTGGATAGTTGACAAGACTTTTCATCAGGGACTATATATAAAAAAAAAAAAAAAAAAATATATATATATATATATATATATATATATATATATATATATATATAAACTTCAGACAGAAGTTCTTCATCAGCTGTGCAATCATTATATGTGTGTATATATATATATATATATATATATATATATATATATATATATATATATATATATATACACACACACACGCACACACACACACTCTTCTGTGTTGTGCGTGTGTACCTGTGGAAATGTTTCTGTCTCTTAAATGCTGCTAGAAAGATGGGTGAACTATCTTCAAGAAAGCAGGTGCTATCCTGTGGCGTCAGCAGGGGTGTATTCTTTACCAGACTGAGGGAATAATAATGTAGTGATGTGCACATAGCGCGTTCTCACGCACCGGCATCTACCACCTGCCATTTCAGCCCACAGCAGATGATCTCGCTCACCATCAGTCATTCCAGGCACTACGGTGCCCCCTTCAGTGACGGCCTTCTTTTTGGAGGAATATAGAGTGGGGGAAAAAAGATTTTTCTATGTCACACTCTTGGTGCGGAGAGAGGGATTCGGAGAGGAATAAATTAACATGCTCACTTGCTTTAGAGTCGGGTACCTAACGCCGCTCTGACAAGAGACGTTCAGAGACTCTCACTGTACTACAGCGCCAGCGTCCTTACAGAAATGTCTCTGAGAGCTGAACAATAGTTGCTCCAAATTGTGTGTGTGTGTGTGTGTGAGCATACACTCTGGGCTTGCATCATTTTGAAATTCTTAAACCTCTGTGTGGTTCTGAGAATACCACAGTGTGTGGTGTGGTTCTGAGAATACCATGGTGTGTGGTGTGGTTCTGAGAATACCACGGTGTGTGGTGTGGTTCCGAGAATACCACGGTGTGTGGTTTTAATGTGTCCAGTGAGCAGGCCTTGAGTGGTACCACACACCCATCTGAGAAGGCCGTAGATGTAGCTAGAAGATAATCTGCTCCCCCAAAGCAAATCCTAAAATTCTTGTAATCTACATTTATGATTTTGAATGGCTGTGGTTACTGGCATATAAATATATCACATTTCACTGCTTTAGCACTGCTATACTGCTGTATCAAAATGCCTTGTCAGTTCCAAACCCAAGGTAATATTTTATTTTTCTGTACACTCTGATTATGTATGTGCATCTGACTTTGCATGTGTTTGACTGCACTCTGTGTGCGTATGTGTGTGTGTGTCAGTGTTAAAGTAGCACAGGAATGTGCTAAGCAGTGGGTTAGCGCTTCGCCCTCGACACGCTCTGCAAATGGTTTTAATTTGTTCTCTGTGTTTGCAGCCTGTCAGAGCAGTGGGGCCTGTAATAAGGTGATAATGGCACAGTGTGGCCCCCAGGGCACCACTACCACAGCAGCACCTCAGGGTCCCCAACAGGTGGTGACACGTTAGAAGTCATCAAGGTAGTGTAGGTCAACTTTGACCTCTGGCCAAGATGAAGGGTAGACCTGTGTTTGTATGTAGCCATCAGACTCAGATCAAACCCAGATCAAACACAGATCAAAACCGGACCTGTGTCTGTGTGTGTTTGTGTGCCGGTGGGTTTCTATATCTGTGTGTGTATGTGTGTGTGTGTGTGTGTGTGTGTGTGTGTGTGTTTGTGTGTGCCTGTTCTTAGGGTCACAGCACCACCTTCTGTTATATATAACAGTGGATTGGTTGAGGAAATTATCCTGGGAGGGACAGTGTTTGCTGTAGAGAGGAAGACCCAGTCTGATACGGCCTGGTCCAATATGGCCCGGTCCGATACGGCCCAGCTGACGCTGCACATCAGACTCCTGCTTCTGCTGTAGGCCGTCTGTGCTCTTTCTTCACTACCGCGAGGGGGAAATGATATAAGACTCCATTGGGATAAAAACCATAGATGGTGCAGTTATTTTGTGGCTGTACACTATGCACAAGTGATGATGCACAAGATCATCTTAGGGCACATTAAAGACCAGGCAGCAATTATGAGTGTTTTGGAGTGGATGAGAGAAAGAGAGAGGGAGAGGGAGAGGGGGAGAGAGAGAGAAAGAGAGAGAGAGAGAGAGAGAGAGAGAGAGAGAGAGAGAGAGAGAGAGAGAGAGAGAGAGAGGGAGAGAGGGAGGAAGGAAGGAAGGCTGGTTAAGACGCGCTCTCTCCGACTGCTGCTTTAATTGGGGGAAGTGACTGTGCACAGGAGATGTGGGCCCTGCTGGTGAACGAGTCTTTCGCCTGTCGCCACGCAGATGTTCTGAGGGCCATCTGCTCTCAGGAGCTCAGTCCTGCTTCTGCTGGCCAGCACGCTACGGCAGCTCCGTAGCTCACCCAGTGTCTCTTCACCACGGAGCACGCTCAGTCCAGGACACATCAACCAACGCTCCAGCAGGGCTGGTTAATACTGGATGACCCTCTCGCCCTGTTCTTAGATTAAACAGACAGGGTGTTTTCTAATATGAGAGCGGTTAGTCACAGTCATATGACAATATGAGAGGACTTTTATACTATAATTCATGCTGAAATTACATTATCCCCCCCCCCCCCAGTCACTGACATTCTATTACATAAAAGCACCATTACACTTTACACTATGAAACACTCCTTCACATGCCGTCTTTCTGTATCTCTCAACCTCCTGTGCAGTCTGTCATAGCCTCTCACACACGCTAACGTTCCCGCATTCACAGTCATGGTTTCTTCTTCACACACCGTCAAGTTTGACAGGCAGATGAATATGTAAATGTTTTTGTACTTGGTGTGTGTGTGCCTGTCTGTGTATTATATTTGTGTGTTATTGCTAGTTAGAGTGTAATCAGGGCTTTGTTACAGGAATGTTTGTGTGAGCATGTCTGTGTGTGTGTGTACATGTGTGTCTGTGTACACTATATGACAGTAATGGCTACTGACAGGCGGGATGACTTCATTAGCCTGGACTTGGTTGTAGACACCTCCTCCCCCACCCGTCCAAGTGGGTCACATGTGTGTGTGGCTCCTACAGGCTCCTCCCCCTGGCCTGCACAGGAGGGCTGCAACACAGCGGTGCTGCCTAAAGTCTAAGCAGAGACGTCTGGTTGCAGGGACTGGGAGGGGTCTGAAAGGGGTCTGGGGGGGGGGGGGGGGGGGGGACTGGGGGGGGTCTGGGGGGGGGGGGGGGGTCTGGGAAGGGTCTGAAAGGGGTCTGGGGGGGGGGGGGGGGGTCTGGGAAGGGTCTGAAAGGGGTCTGGGAGGGGACTGGGGGGGGACTGGGGGGGGTCTGGGAGGGGTCTGGGGGGGACTGGGAGGGGTCTGGGAGGGGTCTGGGAGGGGTCTGGGGGGGACTGGGAGGGGTCTGGGGGGGACTGGGAGGGGGGGGGTCTGGGAGGGGACTGGGGGGGGTCTGGGGGGGGGGGGGTCTGGGAAGGGTCTGAAAAGGGTGTTGGAGGGTTCCTATTTTTCCAAATTCCACCTCTAAAGTAGGATTTGTAGATAAACCCATTTCCTAAGAAACTGTTTCCTAAGATGCATTTCTGATTGGCTCACAGATAGGAAGGTCTGCAGTTTTCTTCAGCTGATCTGATGATAGGGACTAGGGACTAGGGACTAGGGGCTAGGGGCTAGGGGCTAGGGACTAGGGACTAGCATTGTTTGGCTGTGGGGACAACTTCCCTCTAGGCTGACAGCTCCGTCTCTTTCTGGGATGTGTGAAAACCTCAATTCCAGCTCAGTGCAGCTGGGTGCAACAGTAATTACCCAACTTACTGGGGGTGAGAATATTTTTTTCTTTTCTTTTCTTCTCCCTCTCTTCTCTACGTTGTCCCCCTCTCTCTTTTCCATCCTCACTGTGTTGAAGGACAGAATTAATGACAGTAACTCACTGAGAATAATTAGGTCAGGGTTTTGGAAATAAGCTAAACTGGATTAACGTTTGCTGTCATTTTCCTTACCTTATTAAATGGCACTCCTACAGCCACAGCGAGTCAGAGATCGTCGCTTGCCACGTGTGACTTGAGGGAGTTTGTTTGCCGGAGTGGCACTGTAGTCTGGAGAGACCCCGGTCCGTCGGTCTCACTCTCCTGGTCAAGCCGTGATCCATCTCCCCATGTCTGACTGCCGGAGAAAAAAGATGCAGCTTGCGTCACGTGACATCCCCTGACAGCGTAGTTGGCCCCGCCCCTGACAGCGTAGTTGGCCCCGCCCCTGCCAGAACTGCTCTGTGTTGACACGTACTGTCACTTTTGACTGTCTCGGCTCTTTGTATAACTTTGAAAGGCAATTTCTCCATCTTTGTATCTTTGCTTTACTACAGAGTCCCCCTGATAGACTGCGCAGTGAAGGCGAATGTGAATGTGAAAACAGGCCAGGGTTAACTGAATAAAAAGTTGGTTTTTGAATTTGGAGTACTGCTTTAGCTTAACTACTTTCCTTGTGATTTGTCATGACTACATCCAGTTATGACGCACTGAGCAAGACGTCTTGTCATCAGTGTGTATGTGTGTGTGTGTATGTGTGTATGTGTGTGTAGGTGTAGGAGTACCTGTGCATGTGTGTGTGTGTGTGTATCTGCATGAAGTGTGTGTTTGAGTGATGGCAGATATGATTCTCGTCTATATTTCCTGTGCCCGAGAACAGTGCCCTCCTGCAGAGACGTATGGTGTTGTCGATAAGGGGTTATTAAAAACCACTCTCCCCCTCCCTCTGGGGCACCTGACTCCTCCCCAACAGCTACAATCATGAAGCTCTTTACTGCCGCTCTCCAAGGTCCTGTTATTACAACAATGCAATAAAGCTCAGGAGATTCTGCTAGATACAAGCACTGGGCTGGATATGAGGATCTTAACCAATATTAGGATTTTAACTTGGCAGCAGATGGCCTGTTGGGCTTTGACATTCACCTTGATACCTTTGTAGTTGAAATGCTATGAAATCTTGCCTGTTTTTTTTTCATGAGCAGGCATTAGCTTCTGCAAATTAATTTGCCACATAATCCCCAAAACACCACATTGCAAAATATGCATTTACCATTTTTCACCAATAGAGGGCCTTTCTGAATACCAAAAAGTCTCCTCTCCTGTCCTTTCCTCTATTTTGTGTGTGTGTATGTGTGTGTGTGCGTGTGTGCGTGTGTGTGTGCGTACGTGTGTGCGCGTGCGTGCGTGTGAGGCACATTAGGGCTGCTTCTTCACATTTACCGCACATTCATCCAACACGCTTCGTCTTCTGTTCATCTCCTCCTCCTTCGTCCTTGGCCACATTCCCTGCTCCCCCTCTCTACCCACCTCCACCTCCCCCTCTCCACCCACCTCCACCTCCCCCTCTCCACCCACCTCCGCCTCCCCCTCTCCACCCACCTCCGCCTCCCCCTCTCCACCCACCTCCACCTCCCCCTCTCCACCCACCTCCACCTCCCCCTCTCCACCCACCTCCACCTCCCCCTCTCCACCCACCTCCACCTCCCCCTCTCCACCCAACCCACCTCCACCTCCCCCTCTCCACCCACCTCCACCTCCCCCTCTCCACCCACCTCCACCTCCCCCTCTCCACCCACCTCCACCTCCCCCTCTCTACCCACCTCCACCTCCCCCTCTCCACCCACCTCCACCTCCCCCTCTCCACCCACCTCCACCTCCCCCTCTCCACCCACCTCCACCTCCCCCTCTCTACCCACCTCCACCTCCCCCTCTCCACCCACCTCCACCTCCCCCTCTCCACCCAACCCACCTCCACCTCCCCCTCTCCACCCACCTCCACCTCCCCCTCTCTACCCACCTCCACCTCCCCCTCTCCACCCACCTCCACCTCCCCCTCTCTACCCACCTCCACCTCCCCCTCTCCACCCACCTCCACCTCCCCCTCTCCACCCACCTCCACCTCCCCCTCTCCACCCACCTCCACCTCCCCCTCTCTACCCACCTCCGCCTCCCCCTCTCTACCCACCTCCACCTCCCCCTCTCCACCCACCTCCACCTCCCCCTCTCCACCCACCTCCACCTCCCCCTCTCCACCCACCTCCACCTCCCCTCCCACAGCTCCATCCCACCCTCTTCCCTCCCCTTCTTTTCTCTTCCTCTGCTCTTTCTGCTGTCTTCCCCGCTCACCTGTTCATCTCTCCGCCGCCCTTCGTCCGTCTGTTGATCTCGCCTCCTCTCTCTGATCCTTTGCTCTCTGCACCTTTTTTCTCCATCTGTCTGTCTCACTCTCTGCCCCTCCCTCTTCTCCCTCTATCCATCTGTCTCACTCTCTGCACCTCCCTCTTCTCCTTCTGTCCTTCAGTCTCACTCTCTGCCCCTCTCTCTTCTCCCTCTATCCATCTGTCTCACTCTCTGCCCCTCCCTCTTCTCCCTCTATCCATCTGTCTCACTCTCTGCACCTCCCTCTATCCATCTGTCTCACTCTCTGCCCCTCCCTCTGTCTATCTGTCTCACTCTCTGCCCCTCCCTCTTCTCCCTCTATCCATCTGTCTCACTCTCTGCACCTCCCTCTATCCATCTGTCTCATTCTCTGCCCCTCCCTCTTTTCCCTCTATCCATCTGTCTCACTCTCTGCACCTCCCTCTTCTCCTTCTGTCTTTCGGTCTCACTCGCCTGCATCCCAGCATGCTTTGCTGTGCTCCGTGAGCAGATCTCAGCGCAGCTCCTACAGTGAACACCACAGTGCAACAAACAAATCTTTTCAGTTTCTGCCATCTTCCTCTGTTTCCCTCTCTCTTTTACTCTCTCTCTCTCTTTCATTCTCTCTCTCTCTAAGGGGGTTTAAGGAGAGGAATTTGATCTCTTTCTCTTACAAGCCTCTTTCCATCGTTCCTTTGGTATTTTCTTTCTTTCTCTTTCAGTCGTTTGCACCATGAGAGCAATCGTAGCCTGGATCAGATGTTAGGTCATTTAGGAGAGGAGATCTTCAGGCATGTAATGCAACCTGTACAGTATCATGCACCAAACGCGAGAGTCTTTGGTTTGCTGGCTTGCCTCAGGAGTACGATGTAGGAATGAAGAATGCTGTCTTCAGCAGAGCACAAACTGTTGGTTCCAAACCAGCAGTCCTGAGGGTAATTCCTGACAGCCACGTCTCCCTGGCAACATCTCATCGCTGTCATTCTAGCACTAGCTTTATGACGGGATTAGATAAGATTATGCTAATTTTCCAGCACATGCATGCGCCCACACACACACACACACACATTCTGATGGGTAGTTTTTTGCAGTTAGTGTGCTCTGAGTCACAATATGAAACAATGGGTGACGGCATCCAGTGTGTTGGGCACTGCAGGCTCCATATGTCTGCCGTGATTCATCTGAGGGTCTGACGCTTCATTTCTTTGAGGTCTGTTGCTGTGTGAAATAACATTGCTTTGCTCAGTTCTAATGAATATGTAAGCTGAGATGACTTTGCTTAGTATGTAATAAATGGTTGTGCGTGTGTGTGTGTGTGTTGTAGGATCCTGGCTACTGTGGGTTCAGACTTTGACCTGAGGACTCTCCGGGCAGTGCGAGTGTTGAGGCCTCTTAAACTGGTATCAGGAATCCCCAGTGAGTGTGTGAACACACAGCAACTGCAGTAACTACACATGTATTAATGCTGAGCGCACCCAATGGAATTAAAGCCGACTGTCTGCTCGTCTGTATATACGTGTGTGTGTGTGTGTGTGTGTTTGTGTGTGTGTGCATGCATCCCTCAGGCCTACAGGTGGTGCTGAAGTCCATCATGAAGGCCATGGTTCCCCTCCTGCAGATCGGTCTCCTCCTCTTCTTCGCCATCGTCATGTTTGCCATTATCGGGGTGGAGTTCTACATGGGAAAGTTTCACAACACCTGCTTCAAAATGGACACAGGTGAGCCTCATCTTTCAGCCTGCTCAGGGCACCCAGCTGTCTAGCACTCGAGGGCCAGTACAAGCACGATTCTGGGGGCATCCCAGCACTGGTCTGTTGGTGTGCAATTCTCCTTACTTCTCTCCTGAACATTTGGGAGAGGAAAGAACTGCCATCTTAACCTGCCAGACGTGTTTACATCTACCCTTCACCCAGCCCAATCCCAGACGTGTTTACATCCAGACCAATCCCAGACGTGTTTACATCCAGACCAATCCCAGACGTGTTTACATCTACCCATCACCCAGTTCAATCCCAGACGTGTTTACATCCAGACTAATCCCAGACGTGTTTACATCTACCCTTCACCCAGCCCAATCCCAGACGTGTTTACATCCAGCCCAATCCCAGACGTCCCGAATTGTGCCTCCCACATAGTGCCAAGGGGGAGAATCTCCACTGAGATTAAAATGTGATCATACTTTTTTTAACTTCACGATGCTAGGTGCCTGTAGGATGAAATCTGTCACCTATAGCATAACTTCCTGAAAAATACCAAAACAGGCCTGCAAAAATGCAAAAAAGCTCATTTAAAGCTCATTTTGTTGAGAAATATTAAACAGTCTAAAAGCTTATTAACTTTCAAAGCGAATGTTATCATGGGAAATAAACAATCATTAGCCTGTGGTAATTACACTTATTAATATTCTTATTTTTCTTGGCATTCAAAGAGTATTAATCCCACACCTATTTTAACTAATGTTTCTTGCTGAAGGCAAAAGTATAAACATTGTAGGCCAGCATTTGATATTTGAGCAGTCATTTATTTGGTGTGTATTAATTACCCACATGATTGAATGTAGCTTTTCAGATTTTAAATATACTGTTAATGGCATAAAAACCAAGAGTCGATCACGCAGTCTCTGTAATATCAGCGTCTGTTTAGAGTACATCTCTAGTGGCACTATAATAATCTCCTTTACGATATAACCTGTAAACAGAAAGGGTTTATTGTAAGTGGAAGGGAACTGTAGTGTGTTCTTTAAGCCTGTGCAACTGTACTGGACTAAAACAAAACACAGTTTCCACACAGCTTAGTGTGTTTAACAGAGGGCCACGGAGGCTGTGCTCCTACCATGATTTTCACTCACTCTCTGCTTACTGATGTTTACCCACAATCCCCTGCATATCCACTGCAGGCATAGCTGAGGACTTGTTGAAGATTGAGTTGACAAGCCTCTCTCTCTCTCTCTCTCTCTCTCTCTCTCTCTCTCTCTCCCTCTCCCTCTTCCTCTCTCTCTCTCTCTCTCTCTTCTCTCTCATGCTTTTTCTTCAGCTTTGTTGCCTCTCTTGCTCTTTCTCTCTCTGCAGTCTCTCCATCTCCTAAAATAAATAAAATGATTGTACATGTGCAGCAATGTGTACATTTTGTATTTTGTGGTCATTCAGCAGCAACAGTAGAAGGCACATATGAATAAACTACTACACCTCACTATACTGCATGATCCGTTTTAAAACACAAACCTTAATCAGAGACATAAATCCAGGTTTCTCTCTGTGTTTAAAATGTCTGCCTTTGGCTTTGTCCTTATTAAGATAACCCCTGAGACTGTGTGTGTTTTTGTTTCTGTGCTTTTTTTTTTACCTTTGTGGGCTAATTTTGTGTACTTGCACAGAACTGTTTGGAAACATAATGAGAGAAAAAAAGTTAGATTTGTTTGCCAACTGGAATCTTTATTTGCATGTGCGTGTGTGTGTGACCATGTATGTGTGTATATCTGAGGGGATCTGTGACCAGTGCTAAACATTCAGTGAATGTGTGTCTGTGAAGTGTTACTATGTGTGTGTATTTGTCTATGGTTTGTCTGTGCTTAGTGTATATTGATTGTCCTCTCCTCCGTGTGTGTCTTTGTGTAGGCGAGCAGACAGCTGATTACCCGTGTGGGGCAGAAAGTCCCTCAAGAGTTTGTCCCAGTGGCACAGAATGCAGGGGCTACTGGAAAGGACCAAACTTTGGTATTACAAACTTCGACAACATCCTGTTCGCCATTCTTACTGTCTTCCAGTGCATCACCATGGAAGGATGGACTGATATCCTGTATAATGTGAGTAGCCGTCAGCGCTGACATGACACATGCACACATAAATCACATGAGCAGGTGCGGAGTCACACACTACACGCACACACTACATGCACACACACCCACTACACGCACACACTCTTTCTGGAATACGCGGTGTGTTTTCATCTCTAAGGTCGTCTGCTACACCACTGCTCTGAACACTTAATGAACTTCTACTTACTGAAACCTGCTTAGGGACTGAGTGTCTTCACTAGCAATAAAATATGATATATATATATATATAAACTTAATCTGCAGCTGTTCAAAATGAAAAATCAATGGGCCAGATTATCTGATCTGTATCACAGGTGTAAGGATTACCGTGAGCATGGCTTTGAAATATTGAGCTGAGCAGTGTTCAAAGTGATCTACGCCACTTCCATTCACCTCCACCAACCCCCTCCCACCACCTCCATCCACCCCCTTCTACCCCTCCATCTCCTTCCACCCCTTTTACCCCTCCATCTCCATCCACCCCTTCTACCCCTCCATCTCCATCCACCCCCTTCTACTCCCTCCATCTCCTTCCACCCCTTCTACCCCTCCATCTCCATCCCCCCCCCCCCACAACAGCGGACTGCTCCCAGCTGAACAACCTGTTCCCCTCTTCAGTCACTCACTTATTCACTCTCTCTCCCTCTCTTTGACTGCCTCACTCTCTGTCTCTCTCCCTCTCTGTCTCTCCCTCTCTCTGTCTCTCTCCCTCTCTCTGTCTCTCCTTCTCTCTGTCTCTCTCCCTCTCTCTGTCTCTCTCCCTCTCTCTGTCTCTCTCCCCTGCCCTCTCCGAGTGTTCCCAATAAATAGGGCAGACAGACTTCACACCAGCTGATGGAACTTGAGAACAGCCTATCAAACCCTGATTTGTGCTTGTTTTTTCTAAGCATAGACAAGTGGCTTCAGAAAACTCAACACCTCTTTAAGCCCTGGACAGATCCTTTCCAAACGTGTTATTTAGCATTTGGCAGTGTAGCAGAGATATTTTTAACGTCTACTGTATGTCTGTGTCCTCCTGCTTGATCATACTAGGTGTTGGGTAACTGCTGGACTCTAGGTCATTCTGAAGCCCAGAGCACTCAATGGATGCGTATAATGAACATATTCTACAGTAAGTGCATAATGGTGATTACATCGAGCAGGGCTTTCAGGCTGGTTTTATGCTTTTCGTTTCATACTGAAGAATTTTTAGAAGCTTCAATGTTAAGACAAAATAGTAGAAAAAGCCTGAGATCTATCTTTATCTATTTGAACCCAAGATCCATCTTAATGACATGAAAATGTGCTTGAGCACTGTTTGGTCTGACTGTATTGGCATGTATTTTAGATTATGTAAATTAGAGGTAATTTTACTTAAGTAATATAATCAGTTGTACAGAAGGCAGGTCCTCTTATTCATGCTATTTATGACTGGAGAATCATTGCTATGCTGTATTCAGGCCAGTAGAAGCCATGAAACAAAATATCAGCTTATTGGCAATTTGCATTTACTGATCCTGTAGGGTAAAGCAGTCCTTCTAGCCCTGAAGGCCCAACATTAACAGTAAGTTTCACTCATTAATAACACCAAACATAACTTAAACCCAGCTCTGAAAATTATAGGCCTGTCTCACAAAGGAGCAGTAACACATGCTCTAACACAATAAGGCATTTTCGATTATTTACACACAAGATCTGATTTGAAGATGATTATTATGATAATTTGCATTTCAGCTGCACCCACTCCTGAACAAATGATCAGGGAGAGGCTTAGACTCTGCCTCTAATTAGGAAACGGCCATCTCACTGGCTTAGCTGGTTTCCTGGGCTCATCTATCAACAGATGCTAAAATGCTTCACAACTGTTTTGAACATGGCCAGCACATATAATGGGTTGATGGATGAGATCCGATCATCAAATAGATACATTTGTAAATGTGGGCGGTGAAGTACTGTACATTATATCATTATCTAACCTCGCATGTGAAAAGTAAGCAGGAAATATTTAGGTCTGGAATACAATGATCATAGCCGGCAGGCTGAAATATGTTTGTGTACTGTGGTGGCATGTTTTGGGTGGCCTTCTTTCAAAACTGGTTACTCCACTTCTGCTAACTGATATGAATGGAAAAAATTAACTGACAATGGCACTCCCTTAATTGGCAGCTTACAGAGTCGACGCTGGCATACACTGAGCCTTCAGAGTCTTCACTATCTCCCACTGGTACTGTTCAGAGGCCTTCGGGCTACTTACAGATAAGCTGGTTTCCAGACTGCCAAAGTGGAAGTCCTGTTTGCGTCTGCTGGGCTTCAAAAGCGCTTATTTACTTTCATCCGTCTGTTAGATGTGGTGATTGGGGGTCTGAGCTCTCAGAGATGTGCTAAGGACGTGTCCGATGTCGACGTGTGGTCTGAAGCACTGATGCTTTTCCTGTTTCTTTCAGTTTCAATGACTGAAGGTTCATCTAGAGTCTGTGGGATCATATTGGAGCACCATTTGTGTCTTTCTTGGTACTTGATGAAAGCTGTTGTTTAATGATGTTTCGTGAGGACTATTGATTGATTGATCTATATTTAAATTGTTGATGATCTTTGTGTGAACATTATTAATGAATAAGCACACTGTTATGGGATTAGTGTGAGATAAATAGTCTTTTCTGTTGTACACTGTGCTGAAGAGTTCTAGGACTCGAGTAATACTACAGACTTGGAAAAAAAAAAACTCAAAAACCTTGAGATCTCGGGTTAGAATGGGCAATTGGACTAGAAAGAACAATAAATGCCACAGTCTTGCCTTTCTAACATTGTCTATGTCCTTTGCTCAGACTGGGTGTGGTACAAGCGCACACATTCTTCTCTGACATTTGATTGTTTGAGATCTATGGTTGATAACATCATGAAATAAAAATGATAGCCTGACTCCGTTTTCTAGATTACATGCTAGGCCGGACTTCTGGATTGATGACTATCTTTATGGCAATACAATGTTATGCGGAAGGAATGAAACTGCCCCTGTAGATGAGAAATATAGTAATGAAACAGAGGCCATGCACCCAGCAGCATAAAACACACATCCAGTTCATCTCTACCTCAGGAAGTGACGGATCAGTTCAAAAGCAAGCACATGACAGGATTGGACCGTGTGTTCTAAGACTTCATACACCTCAGACTGAGGAGGTGATGGGATGAGCTCCCGCCCACCAAACAGGGTCGTGTGGCAGCGTTTGCTAACGACACGGTGGTCTTCATTTCATGCTTGTTGATTTTATTACGTTTTTGCTGTAGTAGATTAATAGATTTCTGCCTAATTACCACTGCCGTGTCATGCACTGTTACAGAAGTCTGATGAGTTCTGTTAGAATGACAGACTTTCAAATTGCGTGAGGTTATTAGAGTCTAGTGCATACTGAGCAAGAAGATGAATGCGAGAGATTGCTACGATAAACCTGCTGAATATATTACCAAAGCCTCTGTGCTGTGCGCCGGGTCATGCACTAGGTGTGCACAGTGACGCTAGTAGGAAGTGTCTCTTATTAAGGCATTAAATTAGTCCCTTAGATTTCAGGGGTTTGTCCACTATTGAGTGTCTGGACAGCCAAAACCAGTGTGTGACCAGTGAGTAAAGCCAGGCTGAGGTTGTGTATGCAGTTGCAATCTTTCCGAGCCTGGAATAGCTAAGAGTATGAGAGTATGTGCCTGTGGGGGGGATGTGTTACAGTGTATGGGGTCAGCACCACCGTCTTGTTAGCACAGGCTGAGTCACAGGGTCCTCCATGACCCTTGACCCTGTCACTGGACCATCCTGTGCTGTCACAACTGTCGCCAAGCTCATTAAACACAGTTAAAAATAGTGTGGTGGGGGGCTGGGCTGAAAGGTAGAGTATCTGCAGTCAAGCAGTAGTGAATCATCTCACCCATTTTATTGTCTTGTCGTCTCTCTCTGCCTGTCTCTATCTATCTCTCTCTCTCGCACGCACACACACACACACACACACACACACACACACACACACACACACACACACATTCTCTCTCTCTCTCTCTGTCTGTTTCTGTCCCCCCTTCCTTCTTTGTGGATGTAGCTAATTAGATTGGCTGTGAAGCGGAGAGCTGGAGGATCATGTGGGCCTCGACCCTCTGAGGCGTCTCTCAGAAACAAACCACTTGTCTTTTTTATCGCAGGACTTCCGGCTGAGGTGAAAGATGGAGCAAGATGTTCATTGGAGTTTAAAAGCCCTTGAATATGGCCATAGTCTTTCACTGCTTTCAAAGCCTTCGTAGAACTGAACTGCATTAGCTCATTGCTGTAGTGTGTTGTATGCAGACAAACAGAACACATGAGATCAAAGCTGGTCAGACGGGTGCAATTTATTCACTAGTATAAAAGCATTGTGTTGTATATATTTATAAAATACATAATATATATATAGCTCTTAAAAAGATCTTTCATCTTTGGCATTTTGAAATTGCACTTGCTTTAGAGCCCTTACATACATTATAGATCACATCCCTTTGTTGTTTTAATCTTGTGTTTCGCTTGGCTTTAATATCGTTGCTGTGCTCCCTGGGAAGAGACGTGTGATGTTTCTCCCTCTGCTGCTGTCCGAGAGTCACATGATCTTTACGTTGTGCTGTTGCGTTGTGTCTTTCTGCTGCACGTGTCGAGTGTTTTTGTTGTGTCACACCTCACGTGGGTGTTGAGCCTTGTTCCACACGTTTTTATCATGTCCATTTATAAGCCCTTTGAGGGGCGTTGGGTCTTTATAAGCAGCTGTGGTATGATGTCCCTTTATAAGCCCTTTGTGTCAGTATGACTGATGGTCATCATTAATGATGCGTTTGCCTTGTTTTGCACACTTATGTTTTGTTTAGTTTCATTAAACTCTTTAGGAAGAGTGTTTAGAGTGTTGGCTTCTTTGCATGCTCTTCATCTCTGACAAAAGGCTGTCTGGTTGACTGTTTGTAGCTGATACAGTGTGCGGAGTTTGTGTACAGATTATTGAGTCTCTTGTCTTAAAATTTAAATATAATTCAGAACTGACTTTTTTTTTTTTTTTTTGCAAAGCAACTTGTAATCTGATTAATAAAGGTCACCTATATTTTAAAAGCTCACCTCATCTTCCACTACTACCCTTTCTAGATGAACCCTTTCTAGAGGAACCATTTCTAGATGATCCCTTTCTAGATTATCCCTTTCTAGATGATCCCTTTCTAGAGGAACCATTTCTAGATGGATGCCTTTCTAGATGAATTCCCAGTGTATGGTATGAACATGCCAGTTTAAAGCTCCGCTACCTCTGAGCCATTTTTCCATCTGAGAGAACAGGTCTGCCTGCCTGTTCCCACGTGCTCCAATGCGGGTGACTGACAGCTGTTTACAAAATACCCCCGACACGACACGATTCTACATGATTCAATCAAGTCAGGCTTGTGCGGGGAGACTCGGCGGAACCTGAGCTCCCTGTCACAGCACGGCGGCACCTTTGTTTTGCGATGGAGATCATTAGGTCGGAGCTATTCTGACTCTCTCCACGTTAGGGCTATTGGGCCTGTCAATCACTGCGGACAAGATAGCTTTATTTGCTCTGGGTGGAGGAGACGGGTTCGGCCGAGGCTCGTCCCCCACTGCAGTGTGGCGTCCGCCCTTTCTCGTGATGAAACCTTTTGCGTGATTTCTGGTGGAGATATGCTATTGCGGGCGACAGCGTTGTGATGCTGTTTACCAGCCAACACACCACACTGTCAGATAGACGCTTCATTTGCATGCAGTCGAGACCGAGACCGGGGGATGATCGCCGTTCAGAAGTACGGCGGATGGGCCTTCTCACTCTCGTCTACTTTTAGAGTAATCGCTCAGTCTTGCATTGTTTTTGCTTTAACGGTGCATCTCGTCGTCTCTGACTAGCCAGTGCAAAACCATCATTTAAGCCATCAGTCATATCAAAAAGGGTGATGACGTGGGCTGTGTTTACTCTCAGAGCTGGTAGCAATATTAATAAAAGGTGCTCTGTAGGCCTCGCTGGTGATGAGATGTTTTTGTAGATTTGCTATTAAGTTAGCTTAATATTTGAATGTAGAATGATTGATGTGGGTCATGAAACAGTAACTTAATTTAACAATCTAGGAGAGCAAATTGAAAGTATTCTCTGTGGGAATATGAATCGGTTATGTAAGCAGTAGATTACAGTCTTGCTAGTAATCCTCCACTGCACGAATGCTGTTGTGCGTTTATCTGTTAACCTCCTTCATGTCATTACCAGTCAGTCCTCCATGATGCGTTATTTACACTATTGCGCTTTCACTATTCTCTTGTCATCTGCGATAGTGATGGATTTGTGACAGGATGCTATGCTAGCTTGGCATGGCATCCCGTTGTTAAGACAAGGCAATGTAATGCATTCAACTGCATATGTTACATTTTTAATGAACAGTTACCAAAGGAAATTATATCTATCATCTCTGTAGTAGACACTCCCTCTCTGAGAGAGAAGAGCACACATACACAGAGGTGCTTTATTCTAATGTGATATATTGCCTTGGTCTTCAAGAGCAGATTAACTCATCCTCTGTCCAACACAGGAGCAAGTTGAGAGCACTCAGTGTTCTGTAGTAATGGCGGCCGTATAGAAGGACTCCCTTCGCCTCCCCAACTCCTGTCACCTCCTCCTCTCCCCCAGGCAGATTTGTTCCTCCTCCTACACTGTGCAGTTCTGTGGGAGGTGCTGGCTCCCGCCAACTCGGGGCCGGTGACGTAGCAAAATCTTAAACGTTTGTGCTCACAGTACCTGCCGAGATGTGTCTGTGGACAGTGGCGCTTCGGCAAAGCACTAAAGCTGTTTCACTTCATCCTCTCCTTTTTCTTTAACTGTAGTATGACTTCAGGCTCAAATAGCTGACTCCCAAATTCCTGACACCTTACCTGCTTGAAAATGCACGTTTGAGCAGTTCCTCTCTTCTACATGGTTGTGTTTCCTTCAGCGAGGGCCATTTTTGATGGGGGTGAGCAGGTAGAAGGCTGACATACAGTGGGAATGAGTGGGAAACAAATGTCATGTGCTTAAGCAAATGTAGGTTATGGAGATTAGAAAAATATAGCGTGTGGGAGAATGAAGTAACAGATGTTTGCAGCCAAGGCAATTAGCAGCATTTATCTGTAGTGTCCTAATGTAATTGAAGCTTTCAACGAGAGCGCAGGGCATAATCCCTGTTCCTTCTTACCTGATTTACCTTCTCAAAGGCCTTGAAACCTCCCTGCTGAGTTAAGAGTTGCCATCTCTTCATGACCGCTTGGAAATGTTTTTGATTTGAGCAGAGAGTGCATGAAATGAGTGAGAGGAAAGTGCAACCAGCAGATTGTTTAAGTGTGAAGCGATGAAAAAGAGCAGAGATGCATCCTGGGACAGCATGATGATGTCATTACGCCACAGCTTCACTGTTTTTGGTTCTTGTTATTATATCATTGTTTGACTAGCATTTTGTGCTACAGCTTAGCAAAGTGTACTTTGACATTACTATACATAACAGCTGCAATATTTGCTGGTTTTTGTATATTACTTATGTTACGTTAAGAGCATTTATGAGGGGATGGAGGAGTATGAGTTTTGGTTACACACAGATCCCTACAAGTCTGTTAATCTGTCTTACAGTCTGGAGATGTACTGGCTCCTGCTGAATATCCATTTTCAGCTTTTCTTCAGTGCGATCCTAAGGATGTAATTAGTAGAATTAGGCCAATCAATCCCGCCTGCTCTCCCCATCATGAGCACTAAGGCAGTTTCAAAGTTTCAAAGTTTATTTGTATCGCGCTTTTCACAACACATGTTGTCACAAAGCGCTTTACAGGATTTAAAAGGTTTAACAATACTATGGGTCCAGATCCCTAATGAGCAAGCCAAGGCGACAGTGGCGAGGAAAAACTCCCTAGATGGTGGGGAATAGGAAGAAACCTCGGGAGAACCAAGACTCAAAAGGGAACCCATCCTCCATTGGGCGGCCCGTTAACACACAAATTACGCAAAATACAGACAAATACACAAGTCACACACAAATCACACAATCAGACTAAGTAAAGGTAAAAATGAAAGTTCTGGGTTTTGATATTGTCACTGTAAATGTCTGTTGATGAACGCCAGGCTTTCATTCCATGTCGGAGCAGCGATGCTGGTATTGTAGGCTCCGACTGCAGTGTTACTCTCCAGGTGAACCTTGGAGAAAAGATACGAGATGTAGTAAATATGTAACAAATTAATCAAAGGCCAAACTAAACAGATGAGTCTTTAATCGAGTTTTAAACATTGAGACTGTGTCTGAGTCCCGAATAGAGGCAGGAAGATTATTCCACAATTGTGGAGCTTTAAAAGAAAAGGCTCTTCCACCTGCTGTGATCTTTTTGATCCTAGGAACAGTTAATAACCCTGCGTCCTGTGAGCGAAGTGAACGCGCTGGGTTATATTGTTCAATAAGTTCACTAAGATAGTCTGGAGCTAAGCCATGCAGCGTTTTATATGTTAATAAAAGTATTTTATAGTCAATACGGAATCTAATTGGCAGCCAGTGTAATGACGATAGTACGGGACTAATGTGATCAAACTTTTTAGTTTTTGTTAAAACTCGTGCTGCTGCGTTCTGAACCAGCTGGAGTTTGTTTATCGATTTACCAGAACATCCAGCTAAGAGACTGTTGCAATAGTCTAAACGAGAGGATATGAATGCATGGATTAGTTTTTCTGCATCACTAGTATTTAATATGTTTCTAATTTTGGCAATGTTGCGCAAGTGAAAGAACGCTACCCTAGTTATATTATTAATATGTGTATCGAACGAGAGATCTGGGTCTATTGTGACGCCCAAGTTCTTTACCTCTGCGCTGGGGGTTATAGTAAAAGAATGTAGATTCAATGCTACATTATGTATCTTGTCTCTCGCAGCCCTAGACCCAACTATTATTAATTCTGTTTTATCGGGATTTAGTGCTAGAAAGTTACACGCCATCCAATGTTTAATCTCTTCTACACATTTCTCTATTTTACTGTTTGCGCCTAAATCATCGGGTTTTGCCGATAAATATAGCTGAGTGTCGTCTGCGTAGGAATGGAAACTGATGTCGTGCTTATGCATAATCTCGCCTAGGGGTAACATGTACAGTGTGAATAGAAGTGGTCCTAGGACTGTCCCTTGTGGGACACCGTATTTAACCTGCACAGATTTAGAGGTTTTATTATTAACACTTACACATTGGAAGCGGTCAGTCAAATATGATCTAAACCAGGAGAGTGCGACTCCTTTAATACCTACCGTGTTTTCTAGTCTATCCAGCAAAATGTTGTGGTCTACAGTATCAAAAGCTGCACTAAGATCTAACAGTACAAGGAACGAGACTAGCCCATTATCGGCCGATATTAGTAAATCATTCACTACCCTGAGTAAAGCTGTTTCAGTGCTGTGGTTTGGTCTAAATCCTGATTGGAACTTTTCATGGATACTATTTGATTGGAGATGGTGGTTTAACTGATTGGAAACTGCTTTTTCTAAAATTTTAGAGATAAATGGGAGATTAGAAATGGGTCTATAGTTGGCTAGAATCTGCGGATCTAGATTCTGTTTTTTAATCAAGGGTCTAATTACGGCGCATTTTAATTGTTTGGGCACGTACCCTAGGTTAAGGGAACAGTTAATCATATTAAGTAAGGGCCCTGCAATGGCTGGGAGTAGGTCTTTAAATAGACGGGTTGGAACTGGGTCGAATATACATGATGTAGGCTTAGATGAATTAATCAGTGTTGTGAGCTCTTTTTGCGATATAGGATCGAAGACATTTAGCTCGGTAATATTTTTGGATGCATAGTTACTAATAACTAAACTACTGGGGTTGGATTGGAGGTTAGGCTGCAATGTATTATGACTCTGTAGTCGGATATTATCTATTTTATTATTAAAAAAGTTTAAAAATTCATCGCTAGTGTGTGTAAGTGTTGTATTAGAACTAGTGTCGTTGATATTTCTTGTTAGTTTTGATACAGTCGCGAAGAGAAATCTAGGGTTATTTTTGTTGTTTTCTATTAGTGTCGAATAGTATGCGGCTCTAGCTTTTATTAAGGCATGTTTGTATTTGACTATGGCGTCTTTCCATGTGATTCTAAACACTTCTAGTGAGGTGGATCTCCATTTTCGCTCCGCTGCTCGAGCTGCCTGTTTTAGAAGACGGGTGTGGTCGTCATACCATGGTGCAAGCTTTTTCTCCCTAATTAATTTTGTTTTAACTGGAGCTACACTGTCTAAGGTATTGCTGAGTGTGTAATAAAACTGTTGTGTTGCCTGTTCTAATTCATTGGGCTGCAGTGGCATAGTGTTCGGTAGCTCTGGTAGTAAGTTTATAAATGTTGCTGCAGTGTCGGATGTGATAGTGCGCGTGGTTTTTGTATGGCGCATCTGATGTACATCGTATAAAGCCATTTCATATATTAGTAGGGAATGATCTGAAATGGCGTCATTTTGGGGGATGACTGCCAAATGTTCTATGTTTAATCCGTAAGTAAGTATTAAGTCTAAGGTGTGTTTACAGCGGTGGGTAGGCCCTGTCACATTTTGGGCTATACCTACTGAATCTAGTATGGAGTCGAACGCGATTTTCAGTGGGTCTGATTCATTTTCATAATGAATGTTGAAATCACCCACAATTACAAATCTCTCGATGGTTAAGACTATTTCCGAAAGAAACTCAGCAAATTCCTTAAGAAATTCTGAGTAAGGACCCGGCGGTCGATAGATGGTCACTAGTTTAAGCTTTGTTTTATTGCCTATAAGATTATTGCCTATTTCACCTATCAGAGCCTCGAATGAGTTAATAGAGGTGGTTGGTTTTACAGTAAAACCTATATCTATGTCATATATTGTGGCTACTCCACCTCCACGCCCTGTGATACGGGGCTGATGAACATAACTGTATCCAGGAGGAGCTGCTTCATTAAAACTTACATATTCGTCCACTCTAGCCCATGTCTCTGTTAAACAGAGTGCATTTAGTCTGTTATCTGTGATTATTTCGTTTACTATCACAGCTTTTGATGCAAGCGATCTAATGTTTAAAAGTCCTAGCCTTAGCTTAATATTGCTGCTTACTTCGCGTTGATTATTTAATTTAATTTTAATTAGATTTTTAAAACATATCGCCCTGTTATTCTTATACCTGCCACGGCTAACAGACACAGTCTCAATGGTTTGGTAGTTAGGGAAGTAAGTTCTACTTAGCTGATTTGCGTGGTTTGTTGTGGCTGGTCAGGCTCGGCGTAGCACGTCCTCGATGTTCCGGGAGAGGACTGCCGAGCCTAGGCGACTGGGGTGAAGTCCATCTCGGCGGTAGAGTGACGGACGCTCACGGAAACTCTCCCAGTTGTCGACGTAGTCCACGCCGACGCTGCCACAGGTGTCCCGGAGCCAGCTGTGGAGACAGAAAAGACGGCTAGTTCAACAGAGAAGGTTCTTTAATGTGATTCAGTCGGGGCATTGGCCTTATCAGATCAATCACCAAGTATCACACTGATGCACAGGTCTGTAAAGAAGGCCAGAAGGTAAGGAAGAAGAGAAGAATGATCAGTATCATCTGTAAAGGGGTCAGTGGATTGGCAGGTGATTTAGGATTACAATCTTAATCAAGATATTTGCTCTATATCAGAATTAATTCAGGATTTTTTTTTTAGAGTATTAAGAATTCAGATTTAATCACCTGCAGCCAACTTCACACACCTCTGCCCAGTAAGCTTGAGAGCAGGTCAGTCCGAGGCTCGGTTCTGCTCGGTTGTGGGGCGTCCAGCAGTGAGGAGTGTTGTATCTGCCACAGCTTCCAGAGGTCCTGACACTCACAGCTGTCCGTTAACATCTCCACATATTCCAAACGGCCTAAACCTCTCAAGCTCCCCATTCCATGACCCAGTAGTTCTAACAGGAGCCCGGGGCTTGGCTGGCACTCAGGATGTAGCTGCTACGTTTCTATGACGGCTGCATGTGGGAGAGGATTTGTAATGACTCAAATTTATTTTGCATTACACTTTCGCTGCATGAGTGTATAATATAATTAGTCCTAACTGTTTTATGCACATGGCAGTCTTCTCGTTAAAGCACCAAAAATGATCTATCTTGGGGAAGTGTTTGACCCCTGGGGATGCTCACCTATGCCTTAAAACTAAAAGTATATTTTGTACATTGCAAATGAGACTCATCAGAAATCAGTGCTGCAAAAGTTGTGTTTATGTGGCTTGTGTGTGCAGACCAACGATGCATCAGGCAACGCATGGAACTGGCTGTACTTCATCCCCCTCATCATCATCGGCTCCTTCTTCATGCTCAACCTGGTACTGGGTGTCTTATCAGGGTGAGTTAGATGTTCGGGCTTTTCATCACTGCCCTTCTATCTCTTCTCCTCTTTCACTCTTTCTTACTGTTCTCTTTCTCTCTATCCCTTCTTCCTTTTCTCTCTCATGTGTTTTTTTTTTTTTGTTGTTTTGTCAAGAGACCAGGGACTCTTCAAGTCTTAAAGCATCGGGACCCACATTGCTCAGCGAGCAGACCTTGCCTTGGCAAGGAAGGCATGCTCTGGGTTGCCAGCATGCACACACATCTATTCACACGCACTGGGGGGGGGGGACTGCGGTCTTCAAGGGTCTCCTGCTTGAAGACGATGCATGCTCCTTTAAGATGTGCCCATTCCCAGAAATATTACCATAATGAAATGGCACTGCCGTTTGAAAGGGCTGTGCTGTGAAGAGTGCCTTTCCATCTCAGTGAAATGCCAGACCCAGTTGATTTACATGAACTGCCTGGTATGGCTTGGTTAAAGGCACACGTAGAACTGCATTAGATCTTATTATGCAGATTCATACCATCATGTTTCACAGACAGGTCGTAACATGCAGTTTGAAACTAAGTTTGGTAACTCAAAACTTCTAGGAATGCTGGCTTTGTTCTGCCTATACAGTGTCCGTATGACCCACCCTATAGCCTTATTAGTGTAGGAGTTTTAGTGATACTTAACTGCCCTACCTGCTTGCCGACAACCAAGGATGGAAATAGGTGCAGAAGAAGGACTGACGTGCATAAAACAATAAATAATAAAAATAATAAAATGTCTGACTCCAAATTATAGTCTAAAAGAATCTAAAAGAACTCACTTCTCAAATAGATCAGTGCAGTATATACCTAACCAGCTTCATAAAGTACCTTGCTATAAACAATAGCCTGCTTTGTCAGAGGTTTATCATAAACATGCGTAGCAGATGGGATACTTTAGAGGGAATTGGTATTAGCATTGATTTACCTTTTAACTGATACTAATAATGAGCTCATCTGGCCCAGTATAGCAATAACCAAGGAAGACCATGGCTACACAATTAACCAGATTTATTCAATGTCAAAAAAAAAATAAAACAATAACATAACCATACTACATTAAAGTAACAATAATACCTAATGGAAACAGAGATACCGACCGGTGCAGGCTGCCTCACAGTGCAAGGGAGAAGCTGAGGAGCGAGAGGAAGAGCAAAAAGAAGAAGAGCAAGAAAAAGGGCCAATAATAATAATAATAATAATAATAATAATAATAATAATAATAATAATAATAATTAAATTTTTTGTAGCGCCTTTCACAAACCCAAGGTCGCTTTACATGAACATGGTCATACATAAGAGAGGAGAGTTAGGGAGTATCAGCGAGAGAGGAAGTAGTGAGTGAATAGGAAGGTCTTTAGCTGAGCTTTGAAAATAGGAAGAGAGGCAGAGGAGCGAAGAGAGGAAGGTAGAGAGTACCAGAGAGTGGGGGCAGCAACACTGAAAGATCTGCCACCCATAGTGGAGAGTCTGAGTCTTGGAATGGTTAATAGACCGGAGTTAGAGGACCTGAGCTGATGCGATGGAACGTGAGGGTGCAACAGGTTGGAGAGGTAGACAGGTGTGAGGCCATGCAGGGCTTTAAAAGTCATTAAGATAATTTTGTAGCGGATGCGTTCTGAGACCGGGAGCCAGTGAAGTTTATGGAGGATTGGGTTGATATGTTCAAATTTTTTAGCTGACATAAGGACTCTGGCTGCAGAGAATAGGAAGAAAAAGAGAAAGCCCCCCCTTCCCCCCCAGTATCTCAAAGGAACAGCAGTCACAAAAACCAGGTTAACCAATGGGAATCAGGTTGCTGGTAAAGACAACAGAGTACATTTGCATACACAGTGCATTTTCATACAGGACTGCCATCTTTGGGGTGAAGTCTACAAACCTTCTCAGGGAGTGATGGAACTCTTACCCTGTTAGCATAACCTTTCCCAGCACACAACAAGCAGCAAAACAAGACTAAACATGCCACACAAGCACACTGATATAACTAAAATACAAATGGTCAGTTTTATCCCATTGCTATAGGAACTTCTTGAGGTGAACCACACCATTTTTTGCCTCCACTCCCCCCCCCCCCCCCCCCCCCCCCCCCTCATGGTTTTATGGAGTAACACCCCCACAGGGACACACCCCACCACTCTTACATTACATCTCTGTATATTAAGACCATGGAGCACATTAATTGTATTTAGGATTATATTTTTTGTTGTAGAAAATAATTTTGCTATTTTATGCTACTTTATTCCTACCATTGATTAACTAATATTCTTTAAACATATTGTAAGCAAATATTTGATAAAAATCAGTCAATCAATCAATTTAATGTTTCTTAATATTCTTGTCAGGTTAATCGGCTATGAAATGTATACACTTTATACACCAGATTTGTACATCTTGTCAAGATGGGCTACAGTGATTACTATACGCCTTGAACTCACTTGATCACTTCTGCCTCAGTCTATGGTACTGCACGTGGTGGGAATGTGTACTCTACACTGAATTTCTTCTAGGTTGATTTTTCACCCTTGCATGCCCCAGAGGAAGACATTTTATGATTCCATCACTGTCTTGTTTCAAGTTGGGTTCTGCAGCCAAAGAGTCTTCTGTGAGTCCATGGGCCACAGTGGCCTCCTCATCCAGCCGTGTCACAGACATTTCAGTGTTGGAAACACTCGCGGTGTCGTATCCAGAGGATGGTGCGTTGTGTCTGAGCCATTGTGATACTTTAACATTTGACCTCACGTGACAGCTGTCCCATAAACTGCCTGTTTCAGACATCGTTTCGCTTCTCACTGAAAATGACATTTAACAAATTAGAAACTGCTGCTATAAATTTACACTGTGTCAATATGATAGAACTGTGGGATACTTACTATTGGGAATAGTGAAAGTCATGCTCCCTATTCGCATTTTAACTGGGGATGTGGGATCTTCTACATCTGAATCCAGCCAAACTGCCTCCAACATCCGTCGAATGAGATCATCTTCTCTTTTATTACACTCCTCTTCTGTCAGTGTCTTGGCCCTGAAAAACCACTCCTGCAGCCTTGAAGCCTTCTCTAAAGTGAAGTAGTCTCCTCTGTTCCTAACAACCATCTCCTTTATCTTCTCCAGCAAGTGTTTGACTTGAGATCCATCACCCCAGTTACGGTTATCCAGGACATGGTATCTGTTCTCACACTTCCTCACCAGCCACTTCAGGGGTTCCCCCTCACACTCGATGTGCTCTTCGATGGGTTTATCTCTTAACCAGTCTCCATGGCTGAACAACAGCAGAACGTGTCTCCATGCTCTTTCCCCCAAACATTTCATAACGGCCTCAAGAGCTTGCTGGTCCTTTTTAGTAAAAGACTGACGTGCTGATAGCACCATAAGGAATGCATGTGGACCTGGTGGGCAAGCTGAGATGCTCTGAAGAATTTCTTTGGAATTTTCTAAAGTTGATATTGACCATCCTGGTGTGTCTACAACTGAAACAAGACACCCATCAATTTTCCTTTGATGCATGACGCATTGCTTTGTTGATTTTGGGTCTTGGAAATTCTGAAAATCATATAGCATTGAAGAGCATAGGTTAAGTAAATATTAAGAATATATTAATATATAAGTAAATATTAAGAAATTATATCAGTCCACAGTCTTTACTTGTTCATAACATAAAAGGATATTGAAGGTGCAGTCAACACTAGAAATACATGTTATACATTTAATAATTTAATCTAATTTTGTTTAATTTTAACTGTATTACCTCAAAAAATGTTTTGATGTCTTGAAATGAATTACCTCAGTTAATGTTTCCTGAAATACATGATTAAATAAAATAGTGTTTCCTGAGTTACTCTTCCCAGACCTCTCTCCTCCCAGAAGCTCAATTCTCAGCTCTGTCACATTGTTTTGATCTAGTGGTTACAAAAGGAAACTGAAGTTATGTGTTTTTACCACCATTAAGATTACATTTATTTTAATTGTAATTTAAAATATATAGCATGTTTGTAATTAGCTGTATCAATTATACTGATATAAATCTTGGTCAAAATTTGCCCTTCCAATAAACACACGCTTACCAATGAACACTTTTTGAAGAATATTCCTTTGCTTCCTTGCTTTTATTTTGTTTGTTTGTGCTGTGGTTTTAATCACTTCAAGCTTCACACTAAGTTCACTATAAAGACTGTGGTCTGTTTCGTGATAACTTCCTCCGTTTCCTTCCACCATTTCATCAATCTTCTGAATTATCTTTGTCGTCTGTGTGAAATCACTCGGGTCCTTGCAAGTGATAACATGGTATCTGTTTCCACATTTATTCATGAGCCACTCAAGACGGCCTTCCTCTGTGCCAAGGCGCTCTGCCATGGTTGTGTCTCCTAACCAGTCTCCTCGAGTGAAGAGCACAATCGTACGCGCCCAGATCTCCTCCCCAAATAGACCCATGTGCTCTTCCACAGCTTTTTGATAGGATTCATTGAATGCTGTTGCCGTGGGAACAGTCAAAAGAATTGCATGTGGGCCCGGAGGGCAAAGGGTCACACTACCCTTGATCTGTAGTTTATCTCTCTCTGACGTCTTCTCAAGAGGATTGTGGTAGAACCAGCCTGGAGTGTCAACCACTGTTAGTTGTCTCCCAAGTATGGTGTTGCTCTTCACCACGCATTGCACTGTTGTTCTGGCTTCATCAACGTCAAAGGCCTGGGTTCCCAGGATCAGGTTTCCTGTAGAGCTTCGACCATCCCATGATGCTCCAACGATCACCAGGCGTAAGTCAGCTGGACATGTGTCATCTTTAAAGGAAAATCAGTGACCATTTTTATAAAATATGTTCATTCGATAAAACCAGAGCCAGAGGATTAAAATTACAAAGATGAAATGACCTTTCTAAAGGTATTGTTAAATACATCAAAAAGAAGATTACTTATGATTCTTGCATAATTCTGCGAAGATGAGCATTTTAGTCTGTGTCCAGTTCAGTGATATGGGATCCAGAGATCATCTGCACATTGTGGACCATCTTAAGGCTGAAACCATTACTCACCCAGCCTAAACCATTACTCACCCAGCCTAAACCATTACTCACCCAGTCTAAACCATTACTCACCCAGCCTAAACCATTACTCACCCAGTCTAAACCATTACTCACCCAGCCTAAACCATTACTCACCCAGCCTAAACCATTACTCACCCAGCCTAAACCATTACTCACCCAGTCTCCTGGTGTCCTCTCCTGCCTCCTGCCTCTGGCCACTAAGCAATTTCTCCGTCCTCTCCTCAGTTTGCCTCATTCTCTTGTCCAGTTGTAAGGACACATTAGTGTTGATTACAAAATGTTCTCCATTTTCTTCTGCCACAAGGTTGGCGATTTTAGATAACAACAGTGGAACCTGAGTGCTTTTGTCCTGTTTTTTAATCTCAAGGATGTGATACCTGTTTTTGCATTTCCTCAGAATCCACTGGAGGTCAGGCCACAAGTTCACATGTTTCTCTAAGGCTCTGACATCAGAAGATGTCACTGAACTAAAAACCACTATCATGTGTTTCCAGATATGTTTGCCAAATAATTCCAGATGCTCCTCCAAAGCAATCCTGTATATCTGTGGGAAGACTGAGTCCATAGGGATAACCAGGAGGAAGACATGAGGTCCGGGCGGACACAGTGACGGGCTACGAATGATTTCAAATCTGTCAAACATAGGAGTATTTTCCACAGAGTAATGCCACCACCAGCCCGGAGTATCAACCACTGTGATTTCATATCCATGAGCGTTCACGTCTGCTTTCTGACAGCGGGCAGTACGTCTGCCTGTGTCAAACACAGCTGAGCCCAGAATGGTATTTCCTACAGAACTCTTCCCACTTGCCTCTGTTCCACCCAGCTGTCTACCCCCAATCAGAACAATTCTCAATTGATCCATTTTACCTGGAATAAAATCACTCATATTTGTAAGTGTATTTAAAGCAGTGTGTGTTATGGCAATAACACGTAGTTATTGCATTTAGATCCAAGTCTGCTTGCATAGCAAAATGCTGAACATTTAAGTTTATATGATTATATTCTTCAGCCAAAATAATAATTGTCAGTCGTGTCAAGTCTGTGGAGAGATGAAGAAAGAAACTGTATAAACTGATAAAATTAACCTTGTTTACTTTTAAACTACGTTATGAATCATTTAAACTCTTGCGCTAAGCTACTAGTGAATAATTTCCTGATTTTCACTTCAGTTTTATTTCACATTAGTTCATTTTATGCCTTAATATGAATAATTAAATAATTATCCTGAAGTTTAAAATCTTAAATAAAAGATTGTGAAGCATTTTCAGAATGCAGGTAGTTTGAAATTCATAAAAAAATCCCCCATACGACGAATACCACGTCTTACCTTATGATGTTGTTTTGAAAGTAAAATGAAAGTGAAATGAAAGTTTTTTCACTGCAGGTTGCCAGGTATGCAGCTTTGAAATTCAGTCAGGATGATACAACACGATAATACAAATTATACTGTACTGCAGAAGATTTATGATGTGGCTGTTTATAATACTTTCATTGGTCAATTTGATATCCGGGTTGTAATATTTACAAAGAGCTTTAGATAAGAAATTAGAAGAATAAAACGAATGCATTTGGGTAAAAACACATTATATTATGTTTAAAGCCTTTTGTGTTTGTCACGGTACGGCGGGCCCCCTACTGGTCGCCTCTGTCCCTCTGGTGGGCGGGGCCCTCGATCCGTCTCACCTGAGGGTTGTTTGTTTGTCTATATACACTACCGTTCAAAAGTTTGGGGTCACCTAGACAATTTTGTGTTTTCCCAGAAATGTCATACTTTTATTTATCAAATGAGTTGCAAAATGAATAGAAATATAGTCCAGACATTGACAAGGTAGAAATAATGTTTTTTTTTTATTTGAAATAATTTCCTACTTTAAACTTTGCTTTCGTCAAAGAATGCTCCCTTAGCAGCAATTACAGCATTGCAGACCTTTGGCATTCTAGCTGTTAATTTGCTGAGGTAATCTGGAGAAATTTCACCCCATGCTTCCAGAAGCCGCTCCCACAAGTTTGACTGGGTTGATGGGCACTTTGAGCTTTGAGCTGCTCCCACAACAGCTCAAAGGGGTTGAGATCTGGTGACTGCGCTGGCCACTCCATTACCGATAAAACACCAGCTGCCTGCTTCTTCTCTAAAGTTTGTACATAATTTGGAGGTGTGCTTTGGGTCATTGTCCTGTTGCAGGATGAAATTGGCTCCGATCAAGCGCTGTCCACAGGGTATGGCATGGTGTTGCAATATGGAGTGATAGCCTTCCTTATTCAAAATCCCTTTTACCTTGTACAAATCTCCCACTTTACCAGCACCAAAGCAACCCCAGACCATCACATTACCTCCACCATGTTTGACAGATGGTGTCAGGCACTCTTCCAGCATCTTTTCAGTTGTTCTGCATCTCACAAATGTTCGTCTGTGTGATCCAAACACCTCAAACTTTGATTCATCTGTCCATAACACTTTTTCCCAATTTTCCTCTGTCCAATGTCTGTGTTCTTTTGCCCATATTAATATTTTTCTTTTATTAGCCAGTCTCAGATATGGCTTTTTCTTTGCCACTTTGCCCTGAAGGCCAGCATCCCGGAGTCGCCTCTTCACTGTAGACGTTGACACTGGTGTTTTGCGGGTACTATTTAATTTAGCTGCCAGTTGAGGACCTGTGAGGCGTCGATTTCTCAAACTGGAGACTCTAATGTACTTGTCTTCTTGCTCAGTTGTGCAGCGGGCCCTTCCATTTCTTCCTCTACTCTGGTTAGAGCCTGTCTGTGCTCTCCTCTGAAGGGAGTAGTACACACCATTGTAGGTGTTAGGTAGGGAGCAAAGTTACTGTCCTCATGTTTGGCCAATTGAGGCCACCGTAGCCCCACTATGCCTTGGGGTGGTTTTCCCTGTATTCTGACAAGTTCAATCTGGATATTGTTAAAAGTCTAAGTGAACATTTCTCTCCTAAACCATTGATGATTGCTGAACGGTTCCGATTTTATAAACGTAATCAGGAGGAGGGGGAGACGGTGACTATGTTTGTTGCTGCGCTCAGGAAGTTAGCTGAGCACTGTGAATTTACAGAGAACACGCTTAATGATGCAATTCGTGACCGGCTGGTCTGCGGACTGCGTAATGAGGCCGCTCAGAGAAAACTGCTAACTGAGGACAAATTAACTCTGACCAGAGCAATTGAAATCAGTGTGTCAATGGAAATGGCTGCAAAAGAGGCACAGCAGTTGAGCATAGCCACGGCTAAGGTGCTGAAGATAGCTAGTACTGAGGGCAGCTCGTCAACGAGGCCATGTTATCGATGTGGCCAACAGGGCCATCCAGCAGCAGAGTGCTGGTCTAAGGAATTGGAGTGCCATGCCTGTGGGAAAAAGGGTCACATTGAAAAGGCCTGTCGTGGCAAGAAAAAGGGAACTCAGTCAATGCAGAAAAACACTAACAAACAAAAGAGAGTGGCTGCACATAAGAAAACAGTGCATGTGGTGGAAAAAGAAAATAGTGCCAGTGAATCCACAGACGACGAGTTGCCCCTTCACATTCTGTCGCTGACGGGAGGATCTGACAGCTACTGGACGACACCCTTGCTGGAGGGTAAACCAGTGCGGATGGAAATCGACATGGGGGCAGCAGTGTCACTGGTTTCAGAGACAGTGTATCAAGAACACTTACACCACTTACCAATCCAACCAGCACAGGTGGCGCTGAAGACCTACACAGGGGAGACAGTAGCTGTCAAGGGCTTGGTCAAGGTCAAAGTGGAGTTTAACGGACAATGCATAAAGCTGCCCTTATATGTTGTCCGAGGAAATTACCCATCTCTACTAGGCCGCTCATGGATGGATAAGGTGCGGATCGACTGGCCTACCATCAACATGCTGAGTCCAGGAGAGTCTGCTCTAGAAGCGGTATTAAAGAAACATGACGAACTCTTCACTGAAGGACTAGGGCACATGAAGGGTATCACTGCAAGGCTGACCCTGAAACCAGGCAGCAACCCCCGATTCATTAAGGCAAGACAGGTCCCATACGCACTGCGACCAAAAGTAGAAAAAGAGCTGGACAATCTGGTGAACAGTGGGGTGCTTGAACCAGTGTCTGTCAGTGACTGGGCTACCCCAATCGTGCCGGTCCTTAAGAAAAATGGTAGCCTACGAATTTGCGGCGATTTCAAAGTGACTGTTAATCCAGTCTTGCAAAATGAACACTACCCGCTACCCCTCATCGACGACCTGTTCGCGGGTCTAGCAAACGGCAAACAATTTAGTAAAATCGACCTGAACCAGGCCTACCTGCAGATGCCAGTGGACCCCGAGTCCAAAGAGTTACTGACAGTCAGCACTCATAAGGGCCTTTTTCGGTACTGCCGTTTGGCTTTTGGAGTCACATCGGGCCCCGCACTTTTCCAAAAGGCCATGGATCAGATTCTGGCAGGACTACCGGGGGTACAGTGCTACTTGGACGATATACTTATAACGAGGAGGGACAATGCCGACCACCTCCATAACCTGGACATGACACTACAGAGGCTGAGGGAATATGGACTGAAAGTTCGCAAGGGAAAATGTGAATTTTTCCAATCCTCCATCGAATACCTGGGCCATGTGATCGACGGCAAGGGTCTACACAAGGCCCCCTCCAAGACCAAGGCCATCTTGGAAGCCCCAGCACCACAAAATGTCAACCAGTTACGCTCATACTTGGGGCTCCTAAACTATTATGGCCGATTCATTTCCAATCTCTCCACCTTATTGAAACCCCTCCACGAACTGCTGAGGCAGGGGAAGAAATGGGAGTGGTCAGAGACTTGTCAAATGGCTTTTTCCAGCTCCAAGGAAGCCCTTCTGAACTCTGACGTGCTGACCCACTTCGACCCGGCACTGCCACTTCAGTTAGCCTGTGATGCTTCCCCCTACGGGGTTGGCGCGGTTGTCTCACACATTATGCCGGACGGCACGGACAAACCCATCGCTTTCGCCTCTAAGACCCTCAACAAAGCTGAAGGTAACTACGCGCAGATCGAGCGGGAGGCCCTGAGCATCGTGTTCGGAATTAGAAAATTCTACCAGTATCTGTTTGGGAGGAGATTCACGCTTCTGACCGACCATAAACCGCTAACGGCCTTACTGGGACCACACGCAGGCATTCCACCGTTGGCCGCAAGCAGAATGCAGAGATGGGCCCTGCTGCTGTCGGGCCATAACTACGACATCAAGTACCGCCGATCTGAACTACACGGTAATGCAGATGGTCTCTCCCACCTACCACTCCCAGTGGCGAGGCCAGTGACCCGACAAACTGACATTTTCTACTTCCAGCAAGTGACCGACACCCCTGTCACAGCAAAACAAGTGAGACATGCCACACGGAACGATCCAGCATTATCTATCGTGATGGATGCCATCATCACAGGCAGGAGAATCTCCAACTCACCGGACACCAAACCTTACTTGGCCAGACAGCAAGAACTGTCTGTCCAGTCAGGATGTCTGCTGTGGGGCAGAAGGGTAATCATACCCCCTTCTCTGCGAAGCTCCATGCTGAAACAACTTCACGTTGGGCACTGCGGTATAGTGCGCATGAAGGAGCTGGCCCGGAGCTACTTTTGGTGGCTGGGGTTAGACAAGCACATTGAGGAAAAGGCAGACTGTGCGAAACGCACCACAACCAGCAGCAGTCCACCCATGGGAATGGCCCGCGGAGCCGTGGCGGCGCATACACATCGACAGAATGTTTCTGGTGGTGGTAGATGCGCACAGCAAATGGCCGGACGTGGCCATAATGAGGTCTACAACTACCGGGAAAACCATTGAGCAACTGGAGGAAATGTTCAGCCGGTATGGAATACCGGAACAGCTGGTGAGTGACAATGGGCCCCAGTTTGTCGCTGAAGAGATGGAGGCTTTCCTAAAAATGAATGGAATTCAACACATTAAGTCAGCACCTTACCACCCGTCCACCAATGGGCTGGCGGAGAGATTTGTACAAACCTTAAAGCACAGTCTAAAGGCGTCAGTGAACCAAGGCTCCCTTCATCATAGACTGCACAGTTTCCTGCTGATTTACCGAAACACGCCACACAGCACCACTAAGGCGTCGCCCGCTGAGCTCCTCCTGAAAAGAGCGCTGCGCACCCAACTGGACTGCATACGCCCACCGTCAAGGAGCCAAGTGGTAAAAAGCAGTCAGCTAGAACAGAGCCGACGTAGGTCAGGCACGCCGCGGTCTTTTCATATAGGAGACCTTGTCCTAGCTCGCAATTACCTAAGGGGTCCCAAGTGGGTTCCAGCTGAGATAGTTGCCATCACGGGTCCGCTGCCATACCAAGTACGCACCAGCAAAAATGCAGTATGGCGTCGTCATATTGACCAACTGTTGGCCAACAAGGGCCCCGCCTTGGAGCCGATGGACTCTCCAGCACCGGACTGCACAGACCAGGCTGACATGGTGGAGGACCTGGCTGCCCCCGACACCCTGCCGGCCACACTTCAGGAAGACAACACTGCAGACCAGGTCTCTCAGCCCCGATCAACAACGGAACCAGCGCCGCTGCCGTCTCCGATGAATCACCATCCCCACCGGTACCCCACACGTGAGCGGCGGCCTCCTGACCGTCTGGACTTGTAACTTAACTCTTGCTGAAGAAATGCCATATCCTTTTGAATTCTATTGGAGTTATTATGTCTCACTATATGTTATTCTCTGGGAACTCTTGGGTTAGTCTTACAGAATATGGGGGGAGGAAATGTTAGGTAGGGAGCAAAGTTACTGTCCTCATGTTTGGCCAATTGAGGCCACCGTAGCCCCACTATGCCTTGGGGTGGTTTTCCCTGTATTCTGACAAGTTCAATCTGGAGTAAACACACCGTTACCTCACTCTTGTCTGTCTCCTCATTATCAAGCAAATACACGACAGTAGGAAATCTTCAGTTTCTTGGCAATATCTCGCATAGAATAGCCTTCATTTCTCAGAACAAGAATAGACTGTCAAGTTTCAATTGAAAGTTGTCTTTTTCTGGCTATTTTGTGAGTTTAATCAAACCAACAATTATAATGCTCCAGATTCTCAACTAGCTCAAGGGAAGGTCAGTTTTATAGCTTCTCTAATCAGCAAAACTGTTTTCAGCTGTGCTAACCTACTTGCACAAGGGTTTTCAAGGGTTTTCTAAATATCCAATAGCCTTCTTACACAGTTAGTATAATTGCTTTAAATGTGGGAAAGTTCGGATGAAGTTAGTTCACACAACCGCTTCCCTTGCGCACATTTTATTGAGTCTTACAATCTAATTATTGCAAATACAAGCATCTCCATTTTTACCGGCTTAAACAAGAATTATACACCAGTTATTATAGAGCATAGTTCGCTTCTCCAGTACGCAAGTCTAGCTAACATCGCTAGCTATCTAGCTACAACATGACCAGCTATCATATTGATACACAGAACAGCATAGCTAGCTATATAGCTAGCTATATAGCTAAACGCAACTATGTCCTGAACTCCACCTGCTGGCGATGCCCAGTACGTCACCCCATATTTCCACCCAATCTATATACAGACATGAATCCTGAGCCCCTTACATTAGCAAACACAATGTTCCATTAGAACACTGGAGTGATGGTTGTTGGAAATGGGTCTCCATATATCTATGTAGATATTGCATTAAAAACCAGACAGTTTACAGCTAGAATAGTCATTTACCACATTAATAACACAGGTCAACAAAAAAAAAAATTTACTGGTGTCCAAAATATTTTAATGAATTTGGGGTATTTTTGGGGTGCTGATTCTGAATATGCTATCAGTTTTGCCAGATTGGCTCAAGTTTTTGAGATTTCTGGTATCTTATTTATAGCACTTGTTGGTAAATGCGACGCATCATCTCATTAATTTCTTGGGATTAGTACTTGAACTGAGCAGTTCTCAATATAGTTTTTTGTTAATTAGTGTTCTAAAAGTTTGTTCATAGCTTGATTTTTGCACTAACTTTATGTTGTTGTCTGTTTTCCAGTGAAAAGCATGAACTCATCAAGAAGAAGTTGTCTTAACGATCCAGACACATTCTGTTACATTTGTGGTGAATATACACTGCAAAAACATAGAAGAAACATAACAGACTTCATAAAAAAAGTGTATTTGGCCTATTTTAAATAAAATAAAATAAAATAAAGTTAATACGCGTGTAGCAAATTACGTCTTTTTTTTACACATTTCACGAAAAATCTCAAAAACTTGAGCCAATCTGGCAAAACTGATGACATATTCAGAATCAGCACCCCAAAGTTACCCTAAATTTGTTGAAATATCTTTGGCCCCAAAATTGCTGTTGACCTGTGTAATGTATAGAGTGTATTTTTGATTAATTTAATGTTAGCTACATTGAAAAAAAAACAGCTTTTCTTTAAAAAATAAGAACATTTCTAAGTGACCCCAAACTTTTGAACGGTAGTGTATGTCTTGTCTTTGTACCAGTTGACCGCTGGTCATTATATCCTTAATTCGGATCATGTCACGGGTTTCTGGTTTGCGCACTTTTTCATTAAACCATCCATTTTCCCTGAGACTTGGCGTGATCACTTCCTTTTTGTTTCGCTCACCCTGCCCGTCACAGTGTTCAGATTTTAAAAATGCTATAATTAAGGTTATTTTTAAGGAACACATTTAAAGGTCAAGAAATTGCCTTGTATGTCAAAATCGTTCAGACCAAAACTGAATTTTGGCTGCGGAAGCCAAAATTTAGAGGTTTGAAGTCTTGTAGAAGGTCTTTAGTGATAGGTGTCACAGTAGGTGTCATAGTGATAGGTATCACAGTGATAGGTGTCATACGTGTCACCACTTGGTCGAATGAGTTTCTCAGCTCATGCCAGGTCCCCTGTGCAAACCCACCTGTCTCCTGTGCCAAACCCACCTTCATTCGAATGACTACACATCACCCCTTTTCCTTCCCCCAATATCTAAATACATCTGGTTTTTCTCTCCCTCTTTTAGCCGTTGGTTTCTGTGTGGTGGGACTCGGAGAGACACACATAGTCCCGGGCAAAATGGTGATTAAACAGAATAATGCAGTAGTGTTTCCCAAGAGCATGTAGGAGAAACAGATCTAAAGGTGCTGGGGTTACGTTTGATCCAAAATTGGTGGAGTTATAATGTCAGATTAGAGAATATCGTTGCCTGGGAGACCTGGGGGAAGTTTCAGCACTTTTAGCGGTTGTGGCGTTCGCGGTGCTCCTGGGCTCCTCTGTCTGTTTCTCTCATGGTATCCATTTCCCTCTGGGGCCATGACACTGTGATTCAGTCATGTTTAATGCTGTATAGCCATGGTTCTCTACATAAATATGAGGGATTTTTTACAGTTCCAGGTACTCCTGGGTACACCTAGCACTGTCAGTCTGGCTTATTTCAAACAGAAATGTATTTTTTCTTCTGTTAAAGTCAGAATGACACACCCGTCCCTGCACATTCTGTGTCCGCAGGTGACCTTTGCACCCGCCCTCCCGGCCCTTTTGCCATTGGACCATTTTTGTCCACGATCTTCTTGGATCTCCACCATTGGCCCTTTGTGTCAAAACACAACGAGGTGTTGCAGTAAGGTCCTGTTGGTCGTGGCCTGGTCGTGCATGGGTGCATGTGCTCGGAGTAGCAGCACGCAGCACAGCGGGGCTTCTCTGCGGCCCTGTTTGAAGTGAAAGGCCACTCTAGACTAGCAGGGGACAGATAGACGCCCGCTGAGATGAGAGAGGAAGGGAGCTGAACCGGAGAGGAAGCTCAAATGTCCGCAGCCTGTCATGGCAGGGAGAACCTGGGTATTACGGCTCAAACCTTAAGGTCCCCGTCTGGGAGAAGAGTCATTGCTGTGCAATACAGAAATTGTTCACAGTGACATGTATTAATGACGTGTTTGTTAATGCAGGTGTCCATCACTTGTGCGTGTTTGTGCGTGCCCGTGTTTGCGTGTGTGCATGTGTGCGTGAATGTGCACTCTCAGAGAATTTGCCAAAGAGAGAGAGCGTGTGGAGAAGAGGCAGGAGTTCTTAAAGCTCCGCAGACAACAGCAGATCGAGCGAGAGCTCACAGGATACCTGGAGTGGATCTGCAAGGCAGGTCAGTGTCTTCTGTCTTTTACAGAGCTTCAGTCTGTTCACGCTGGAGTGCGTAAGCATACGTGTATGACCTGCTCTCCTGTTTCAGAGGAGGTGCTTCTGGCTGAGGAGGACCAGAACGCTGAGGAGAAATCTCCACTGGACGGAGCGTGGTACAAGAGGAAACAAAACAACCCAGGTGAGTAGAGGGCGGGGCCACGCGCTGCTGACGGAGCCCAACGTGTAGCGCATCACCTCCACCTCTGTTCATCATCACTTCTTCACGTCAAATCTACTCGTCTTTCTTTTATTAAAACGTGCAGGTATATCGGTTCTTTCACCTGGTGTCCATAAAATAGAAAGACCGAAGTGAAGAGACAGACCGTGTAGAGTTTGACACTCAACATTGAGAGCATAAAAGTGTATATAGCAAAGCTGTGCATAGTTTTAATATTGTCAACAATTAGGTACCTTGTGCTCAGGTCTTTGTGTCATGGCCAACTTGTAATGCGTGCTTTTAATTTATCATCCTGGCACAAAGCTTCCACTTCCTACAACTGTATAGACTTTTAAGTCTGAATACTTCTGCCTTTCTTTGTGTTCATTCTTCACTCTTCATCTGTGTTGTCCCTCCTCTTCTAAGTGTGGTGTGGTGTCTCTCTAGCACATGTCTTTACCTCATCAAGGCCCATAATCTCTGTCAATTACACCTGGCATGGATGCCAGAAGTAATTAAAGGGATTAAGACAACAAGGTTAATTAGATTAAGCATCTCTCTCTCTCTCTCTCTCTCTCTCTCACACACACACACACACACACACACACACACACACACACACACACACACACACACACACACACACACACACACACACAGGGACATTTCCCTGGGGAGAACACTGGAGAGTGAGATGAATGCTAGTTAGGCTCATGAAGCAGTGATCCTGTACAGTGAGTTGCCCAAAAAAGCCCACGTGAGCTATAAACGTGGTCCCACTACAACAGGCTTCTTCCATGTCCCATAGCTCCACAGTGTGTGAATTATGGCCATAAGCAGCAGAAATGCTCAGCCTCTTCACTGCCTGCTTTACGCTAACTCATAAGAGACTCAGATCTGGTTTTCACGCTGTGCGATGTAAAAACATAATTAAAAACATGATTGACTGGTACATCTCAAAGGCTGCAATTAGCTCGGTGCAGTCAGTAGCAATGGGGACACGTGAAACGGGAGGGTCGTGCTCAGACGGCGCAGTTACTCAGCTGTTCCTGAGCGCCTGGCTTATGACTCAGTGTAATGAACGACCTGCAGTTTGAATCCATCATCTCTGGAGCTGCGGGTTGGTACCGCCTGCTGAAAGGGTTCTGGCCTTAGTCAGGCACCCTGTGATCCGTGAGGACACGAGCCTCCAATGACGTCTGTTTGTGATTCATTAGCAAAGTGATCATCAGGCGCATTGTTTCTGCCACTGACAATGTTCCTGTAAGCCCGTACTGGTTGCATATGTGTGGTGGAGCATTTGCGCTCACGTTGAGTACTGTTTCAGAGAGAAGAGGTTCCTCTCACGTCTCTCCTGTCGACTGCTGTGTGTGTAGTGTTGAAAAGGGCCAAGACCAAGAAGGGGAAGAATGACCTCATCGGTGCTGAGGAGGGAGAGGAACGCTTCCCAGACATCTCCTCCGTCGGTAAGACCCGTGATGGCTCCCCGCTATAAATGAATCAGTGTGCTCTCGCCGCAATACACAGAGATCAAAGGCACACTGTTGTTTTCAGACACGAGTGATGTTGATGTTAGTCTGTTTGTTCTAAAGATGTCAGCAAGGGCTGTCCCTTATGGGCTGTCCCTTATGGGCTGTTCCTTATGGGCTGTTCCTTATGGGCTGTTCCTTGTGGGCTGTCCCTTGTGGGCTGTCCCTTGTGGGCTATTCCTTATGCAAAATGAGTTGAGTAGTCTGAGGTGTGTAAATGGAACATTTAAAATAACGTGCATGTGTTTGTATATTTAATATATAAATATACCGCTAGTACTCTATAAGAAACAGGATGGTTTGCTAGTAGGTGCGCATATATATATGGTGACCAAAGCATAATTGAGTGGTCAGTGTGATTATTGTGTATTAGTTCACTGTGATATCACACTGCAACTTGAAACCATTCACACTGCCCCAGAGTAGCAGGGCGTCCTCATGGGCTCTCGGTCACACGCAAGAGCCTGAGGTAACTGGATCTTCATCTCTCCTTTAATTTCATCGGCTTTTGTGCTTGATATCAGGGAGAACAGGTGGCTTAGTGTTTAGTCCATTTCAGTACGATTCCTAAAGTAAAAGCCTTAAAAAAAAGCCTTAAAAATAAATAATACTAATAATAACAAATATTGTGTTATTCACACTATTATTAAATAAAGTTTGATTAGTCAACATGAATTCACTGTAAACTCATTCTATTCACTCTAAAACTTCACTCTACTGATCTGTGAGCAGTTTCACTATTTTTTATAGCTGGTGAACCTTGAGTGTGAACACTAAGTGGTAAAAAGCCCCATTGATGAGGGGGAAAAAGCCCCGTTGCAGGTAAAACTGCCCCAGGCATGTCTCACCTTCGCTCTGTTGACCCACAGCGCCTCCCGGGTCGCCGTTCGCCCGGGCCAGCCTTAAGAGCGGCAAGAACGACAACTCCTCGTACGTGCGGCGGAAGGAGAAGAGGGTGCGGTTCTTCATACGGCGCATGGTGAAGGCACAGAGCTTCTACTGGATCGTCCTGTGCCTCGTGGGTCTGAACACGCTCTGCGTGGCCATCGTTCACTACAACCAGCCCGAGTGGCTCACCCAGGCACTGTGTACGTACCTCAGCCGGCGCACGTGTGCGGATGTCCTGCTGCTGTGAACGACTCGTCCCAATATTATATCGTCATCCGGTGGACATCGTTCGCAAAGTTACTGTTATCCAATCAGATTTGGTCGTGTCTGTAATGAATAAATTTGGGTCATTGTTATGCAAAACATTATGTTCCCTTTTAAATGGAAAACAAAAAAATTGATGCAAATGTCAATGTGTCGGTGATTAATAGCAAATGTTGGTATATTAGTCTTATAGCCTTATTGCAATGTGTTTGTCTAATGCATTAGATATGGCGGAGTTTGTATTCCTGGGCCTGTTTCTGTCTGAGATGACTCTGAAAATGTACGGCCTGGGACCCAGGAACTACTTTCATTCCTCATTCAACTGCTTCGACTTTGGGGTGAGTCACTGCGGGATGAGTCAGAGGAGCCCGGGGGACCCACTCACTTCCCGCCATTAGCAGCCATCACGGAGCTGCAGGGAACGTCCACGTGCTGCAGCTCAAAGAGCCTCGTGTTTACTCCGACTCGATTAGTCGTGCCGCTCACGTCTTCTGTGCCGACGTCAGTGTTGTTTCTGCTCCCGCCCTGCCCCGGTATGTGAGGGACTCAACGCGTGTCCACTGGTGTGCACAGGTCATCGTGGGCAGTATATTTGAGGTGATGTGGGCAGTCATCAAACCAGGAGCCTCTTTCGGGATCAGTGTTTTGAGGGCCCTGCGCTTGCTGCGAATCTTTAAAGTTACCAAGTGCGTAGACAGTTTTCCACACACACACAAAATGAACACACACATTTTTTACAAGTCCAGTATGAGCTAAACGTCTGTGTCTCTTCCCAGGTACTGGAACTCTTTGAGGAACCTGGTGGTGTCTCTGCTGAACTCCATGAAGTCCATCATCAGTTTGCTTTTCCTCCTCTTCCTCTTCATTGTTGTCTTTGCTCTTCTGGGCATGCAGCTCTTCGGAGGACAGTGAGTGGTCCCTTTACCTGTTTCTCTCTGACGCACTTTTACAAATACCTTGATATGACTTTCAGCTGGCCTTCTCTCTTACCACGGTGTCTGCTTCAGTGTCCTCTGGATCTCTGCCTCTGAGTGTCATGGAGCCATAATGATCGGCATCTAAAATAGCTTCACAAGGCTTGGATAAAAGTCTCCGACTCCCCAGAACCAAGCCCGGTTGAACCCACATCTTTCGCCATGCTGAGAATGCTCGGAGAATGTGCCATCAGGAGCTGCTTTTCATAGTCACAGCAGGGACTGTTCCTGTAGCGAAGCTTTGATAGCGGCTTGTATGCTGCATTATGCCCCACGGAGCTGACTGTGGATCAGTTTTCTTAGCTAATCACTGGCCTGTTTGCTCAGTTTGATTTGTCTTCGGCAGGACTGACGTCAGGGAGAGGCACCATATGGTGGAACCTGCCTTATCAATGACTGATGAGATTCAGTCACACAATGTGTTTAATTGACCAGGATCATTTGCGTAATGGTCTGGGGAGGGGGGCGTGGTGGGGAGGGGCGACTCCTGCTGTCAACAACATGTTCTACTGGCAGATTTGGAAAATGAAGTTCCAGTTGTCGAATGGAAACGCTGCAAAGAACACTCTGAGATGTGTCTCTTTCTGTAAACCCCGCCGGAGTGATTGTTTGCCATTCTGACTTTTTGTTAGACAGCGTGTCATCTTGTGGCTTTTTCAGTTGAACTCGCCGTTTCCCTGGCTTCCCTCTGTTATTGTGCCTTACGTATTTGTTTCTTTCGGAAGCCATTCCCAATCATCCATAGCATATCCTCTACCCATAACCCCCCTCTCCCGCCTAATCCCACCAATGTCCTTCCGCAAACATCTGTGAGGGAGAAGAGACACTGCATGGCAGCAGGGATTTCGATTTCCTCGCTCCAGGACTTACCGAGCTGATTACACAATGTGCCTGCCTGCTTTAATGAAGGGCGCCACACTGTCTGGATAAATAAAGCTGTGACTCAGACTCTCCACGTCTCTCCCTTTTCTCTCTCTCTCCACGTCTGTCACCGTGACCCACTCCTCTTCTACCAAACCCACCCAAAACCACGGAGCTGGTACGGCATGGGGGGGTTTGGAGCAGATCTCTTGTAAACTGTGTGTAAATGCACAGAGTTAACAAGAAGACATTTTTACCTTGGGACGAGTATTTGGGATGGGCAGAGGTTGGTTTGCTGGAATCCCCCTCTGCTGTTCAGGACGTGGGCTGTTCCAAGCGAGTCCCGGCAGCGTGACGGGGGGGATGTGTTGCACTCATAACTCAGCCACCGCTCGTTACTTGCAGTTTGGGTCGTGCTGCAGAGCCTGTAGCAGAAAAAGGTCTTTGTGCATCATCTCACCTGTCTGTGTTAGCTGGGACTAAGTAAAGCTTCTCACGGTGTCTCTGGAGTCAGTATCTTGTGAGTGGACTGGATTAGTGGAGTATTTGTAAACACTTTTGTGGAAACCCAGAAATAGAGAAGAGAGCGAGAGCAAATATATATATATATATATATATATATATATATATATATATATATATATATATATATATATAATTTTATAAAGTTTTTTGCACTTTGCAGCATCTGTGCTTCTATATAATTTTATTCATGTAAAGGTACAAGCATGTTTATACAATGAATATGAAGTGTTGTTGCTGTTCACATAGGATGAGGATGTTATTCTCAGCAAATGTGAGACTTGTTTTCTTTTTCAATATAGGTTTAACTTTGATAAAGAAACACCCACAACAAACTTTGACAACTTTCCTGCAGCCATAATGACAGTCTTCCAGGTATCATCACCCCGCTCTGTGAACCTTAACAAGGCATTTAAAATGAATAATGCATTTAACAGAATATGTGCTGAACTGTGTGTGTGTGTGTGTGTGTGTGTGTGTGTGTGTGTGTGTGTGTGTGTGTGTGTGTGTGTGTGTGTGTGTGTGTGCAGATTTTGACAGGTGAGGACTGGAATGCTGTGATGTATCATGGGATCGAGTCTCAGGGGGGTGTGAAACGTGGCATGTTCTCCTCCATCTACTTCATTGTGCTCACGCTCTTCGGAAACTGTATCCTCATTCCTGGGACCAGGAAGGCTCTGTCCCGTCTGATTCAGAGATCTAATCTAATCGAATGCACTGTCGATACAGAAACAGTATCCTCATCCCCAGGACCACGACAGCTCTCTTCTGTCTGATTCAGAGATCTAACCTAATCTAATCAAACGCAGATTCACTGTCAATGCAGATTCTTCTTTGACTGGAGCTGAACCAGACACTCTTCTCAATGTATTCTTGGCTATCGCTGTCGATAATCTTGCCAACGCACAGGAGCTGACGAAGGTGGGTTGATCAATCATACTCTCTCTCTTTTTAGTTTGCTCTTATCCACATATTTGGAGAGACAGTGAGTGATCTTGGCCAGGCTAACTATCGTGCGTTGATCATCATGGTGTGTAAGGCGTTGCTCCTGCTCCTGAAGCCTCATCCTAGCATACGCTTCACGCTCTCATCCACAACCCCGTCCCCTGTGTCCTCCAGGACGAGGAGCAGCAGGAGGAAGCAGCCAAGAAGTGCCTGGCCCTGCAGAAGGCCATGGAGGTGAAGGAGGTCAGCCCCATGTCTGCAGCCAACATGTCCATCGCCGCGTAAGTACGAACCCCACCCTGACGCCATGGGAGGCCCCTCCTCTTTTACTGTCATAGGAGGCCCCTCCTCTTTTACTTTCATGGGAGGCCCCTCCTCTTTTACTCTCATGGGAGGCCCCTCCTCTTTTACTCTCATGGGAGGCCCCTCCCCTTTTACTCTCATGGTAGGCCCCTCCTCTTTTACACGCCTGCCTCTGTCTCAGTCTGAAGTGTGTGTAGATGTTGTCGATACGCAAAGCTTTTTGTGCTGGTGAGTGAGCATATATGTGTGTGTGTGTGTGTGTGTGTGTGTGTGTGTGTGTGTGTGTGTGTGTGTGTGTGTGTGTGTGTGTGTGTGTGTGTGTGTTTCCCAGTACATTTCCCGGTTTCCCTACTTCCGTGTACTTTGGTTTGTTGTGCTGACCGTGAACCATTACTGAATCACTCAAACTTTCTCCTTGTTCTCTTAATCATTTTGTGACTGACTGTGAGTTTGTGACATTGCTTTTCATCAGTTTTATGATTGTAAACAACATTAATAATTGGTAAACAAACTTGACAGTACAAGTCTACTGTTAAGAGTTGAGGTTTGTGAATGCTTTGGAATTATCTGGATTTTGGCACTAATAATTCCTTAAATGTTAATTTGTAATATGTATTCATATTCATAAAGAATATGCCTTCATGTTGTTACTAAAGGTTCATACGTGTTTACAGCCCACAACAGTAGCCTTGTATTTGCAGGATTCATGAGACACTGAGGAAACTTACTCTGGCAGCTAAATCAGCTAGCCAGCTAATAGCATATTCAAGAAATGGATGTAGCCCATGTACTGAACACTATACACTGTAAATAGATGTAGCCCATGTACTGAACACTGTACATTGTAAATAGATGTAGCCCAAGTACTGAACACTGTACACTGTAAATAGATGTAGCCCATGTACTGAACACTGTGCAGTGTAAATAGATGTAGCCCAAGTACTGAACACCGTACACAGTAAATAGATGTAGCCCAAATACTGAACACCGTACACAGTAAATAGATGTAGCCCAAGTACTGAACACCGTACACAGTAAATAGATGTAGCCCAAGTACTGAACACCGTACACAGTAAATAGATGTAGCCCAAGTACTGAACACCGTACACAGTAAATAGATGTAGCCCAAGTACTGAACACCGTACACAGTAAATAGATGTAGCCCATGTACTGAACACCGTACACAGTAAATAGATGTAGCCCAAGTACTGAACACCGTACACAGTAAATAGATGTAGCCCAAGTACTGAACACCGTACACAGTAAATAGATGTAGCCCAAGTACTGAACACCGTACACAGTAAATAGATGTAGCCCATGTACTGGGACAGTTTGAAGCAGGTCTAATGTGGCAATTGTAGGCATTCAGTGTTTCAAGTCAAAATGCCCCAAGGAGCCAGATTATTTAAGTCTATTTTGGCTGCCAAATTAACGTTTACATGTTCTGCACTACATTGCTGAATGGTTTTTAAGTCAGTATGTGTTCAACAGGAGGATACTGCTGGACTCAGGTAAAAGCAATTATGAGCAAACGATTAGCCAGTGGACGCCAGGGATTCATCATATTAGAGTGGTGAGGAGGTCATCAGGAAATGAAGCATTAAAAACAAATATGAAATGGCAATAAATTAGAAAGTTGAAAAGTCGAAAACAGCTCAATTACTTTAAAAATGTGAATTTAATGTATTTTACAATAAATATTTTAAGTTTATTTAAATGTACTTTTTGTCATGTCCAGCCTCAAGGCATTTGAATGAACATTATGTTAATGATGTAACTGCAGTTGTTGCTATGCCTGCAGTGAAATGAAGACAATAACTACAATAGTGAAGAACCATTTTGGAATAACACACAATAATCATATAATACCATAGAAATGATCATGGAATTATAAATCTAGTTTATATCTTCATCCTCTGTAAGCATGGAATGCTACACAGCAATTTTACCTGTGCAGGTGTGTGCAGGTGTGTTGGATTTATATGAGAGGGTCAATGATACAATGATACATACTATGCAAATAGCACCAGTAGGCGGGGCTGTAGGCGGGGCAGTAGGCGGGTCAGTGGCACCTCAGGGGTTAAGGTTCTCAAGTGGCCAGGCAGAATGTTGTGAGTTCCAGCTCCACCACTGCCATGTCAGCAATGTTGGGAACGTTACTTTAAAAAAGTAATTAGTTATAGTTACTCACTACTTGTTCAAAAAAGTAACTGAGTTAGTAACTGAATTACTCTATAACAGTGGGGAACCGTCAGGGCCCTCTACGCCCTCTCGGAGGGCCTAAAATATTCTTAAAACATAAATATATATAATATAATATTTTTCTAATTTTTAAATCTACTTACAGTTTGACAATCAGCATCTAAACAATTACAAAAATATAAGCAACTAAATTATTCAACCGTGTCTATTCAATCTGTGTTGGAAGGTAAGGGGTTAAGTGGAAGCCTGTGAGCCTGTGTCTCCTCCTATCAGGACTGTGATGCCCGCTGTTCGTTTACCAGGCAGTTATAATTCAGCGCAATACCAGTTTCAAATTACAGTAAAATTGACCAATCATATCTTCCCTCTTAGTGGGCGGGCTTAACTGTATGATCATTTCCGCCTGCTGTGGCGACGCTAGCTTTCGTTAGCGTACCACCACTAGCTAGTTTCGATTCGTTCCTTTGATGCCCTCGTGCGCGTTGTTTACATATCCCGCTCCCAAGGAAGACGGAGCTGTGGACCTTATTTTGTTGGAACCTTATTTTGCTTAAGAAGTTATCTTGTACAGATGTTATTGTTTATTGCGTTTCTAAAGCTGTACTGTCGTCTCAGTTTTTTTATTTTTTTTTTATTGCAGTTAATTAGGAAAGGAAACAATTTTTTTTTCGGGGGGCATGGGAGCGGGCCCAGGTTTAATGGTCACGGTTCGCTACTGCTCTATAATAAAAGTAACTCCTTACCAGGGAAAGTAACTATTTGCATTACAGTTAAAAAAAAAATTATATGCAAATGAATAAGGATTTTTTGAAAAAGCAGTTTTCACAGTCAGTTGAAATGAGTAGATCAGAAAGGTGTTTAACTTTTGATATTTATTGCACATCAACAGACCAGTGCAGGATAAAATCCTTTAAAATCCCAAATCTTTGTAAAAAAAAATTTAAAATAAAAATAAAATAAACAGTTACACTATATAAAGTGCATTTACATCTATTAAATTAAATTATCTCAACCTGAGACAACTGGTTTGTTCACAACAGAAGTAAACTTAACAATAAAACCTCTGTTCTTAATTAAATAAATCAAATACCCAGTCTGGTAGACATTCAGGAACTTCAAGTGTTTTCTTAAATAATGTTTATATTGGCACCTTGAAAATGCAAATTTTTCTTTGGCTTGCTCCTGACTCGCCATTTCTGCCTCTTCTCCGTTTGTGTCGTGTGTCACTGGTGTGCTTCGGCACACGTGTAAAAACACTGGCTCTGATTGGCTACCATAACGCTGCGATTAGCCAATCGCTTACTGACTTGTTAAGTTAAACAGATTCCTGGGCCTCCCTCATGTGTGATGGTAACTGTGTGCTTTGTATGTAGTTCTGTCAGTGGAGAACACCAAACACTGCTCACTAAAAGCTCTTTCCACCTCAGAACCACCGTGGAGCCCATGGCGATCCAGTGGTGTGGGACCTCTTTGATACACCAGGCCAGTTCGTAATTGTTGAGCAATCAGTGAATTCCCAGTTTCCAGCAAAAACTTGCCTGCAGAAAATCAGGGTGTCTGTCCAAACTGAAAGGAAGTCATGCCACATAAAATTAGCCCAAACAAAAGATCAACAATTTAGACTAAATTTAAGAGAAGAAAGGTGAAGGTACCTCTTTATTGATCCTGAAGGAAATTGCTGTGCAATCTGTGCATAAAAAAAACAAACAATACTTATATATGTTGATATGTTGTTTATTGAATACTATATACTGTATATACCCATTATATATGTAGAATTATTATTTATTTATAAATTATGTAATTTATTATTATGCCTTGGATAAAACTGTGCGAAAACAAGATAATTCCAAAGATTTTAACGTTTCCTCACAACCTTATGTTGCAACGAAATTTCGTTCTGCGTACACCCGTGTACAATGAATGACAATAAAGATTGTCTAAGTTATTGTTTGTATGGTTTGTTGATTTCTGTTTTGTTACTGTTTGTGTTTTAATTCCCTTGTGTTTTGTATTCTTCTGTGTACAGTAGAAATAAATTATAAATATCAACAGATTTGCTCCCTGTAAAGACAAAGTGCAATACTGAGTGAATAATAACTACAAATAGATCATTATTATAAGGCACCATACTGTCCATGGTTATTTCACTTTGGTGCTTTACTTTTTCTTTTGTTTGTCATTGAATGTAAAAGTGGTGTTTATTTTTTATTGTGTTATCTTTGATCTAATTAGTGTGATGTTTTTGGTAACACTGTAGTGGAGGATTTAAATACAATAATTAAATATACTGGAAAATCTTGATTTTTTTAAATCATGTAGTTGATATACTGGTAATTATGAGTGCATGGATATTTTGCATAAAAATATGTATTGCTGATATTTTGGAGATATATTGTATTTTAGAGATACATGTCGATTGCAGATATGTATTGCAGCTATTTTTGCACAGTGTATTCCTTTAACTGAAGTGTTACCAATCTGTGTGTTTTCTGTGGTGAGATGTGTAGGGGACAGGTGGACAGACAAGGAGATGGACGTTGGTCAGGGGACGTCCCTCCGACAGCCGTCTCTACCCAGCCGCTCTTTTTTGTTCTTTTGGGTTTGTTTTTTGTCTCATTCTGTGTTGTTTTGTTTTGTTTTGCATGTGCAGTTTTGTAAAGCAAAATCGAGATGTGCTGTCTCGCAGTTCCTCCGTCTGCAGCACACACGCACCGTGAGTTTGGCTCCCACTTCCAGTATTCTCCTCTCCTCTCCTCTCCTCCTCTCATCTTCTCTCATTTCTCCTCTTCTCATAACCCATCTCATCTCTGCAGTTCTCTTAAGTGTATTAAATTAGTCACTGCTCCTCTCCTCTCCTCTCCTCTCTCTCCTCTCTCTCTCCTCTCCTCTCTCTCTCCTTTCCTCCTCTCTGCTTATAATCCGTGGCATCCCTGCCATGCTCTTTAAACACATTAAATCTAGCCACTGCTTTTGCACTGACTTACATTTCCCTCTAACACAGGCTGAGACGTTCAGCTAATAATGATGCTGTTACAGTGACTTCAGTGAATGTGTAATGTTGAGAAAGTGATTTTTTGCCAAATGCAGAAAGCACACGATCCCTGTCTGATCAGCTCTTTGGTGTCGCTGTGCTGATACAGAAACCATGTCTTCTCTGATCGTCTGTATTATGTCACTACACTGATGTAGAACATTTCGAAGTGTCTCCTGGCACGATGAATTATGTGTATGACGGCTCTTAGAAATAGCTGACCTTTGTTTTCCCTACAAGTGAGTAACAGTTCCAATATGAATGAAGGCTAAGCTACACAGAGCAGCTTGTGTTTTCTGCTTTAAGGCTTCAATGACACGTGTGTGTGTGTGTGTGTGTGTGTGTGTGTGTGTGTGTGTGTGTGTGTGTGTGTGTGTGTGTGTGTGTGTGTGTGTGTGTGTGTGTGTGTGTGTGTGCGTGCGTGCGTGCGTGCGTGCGTGCGTGCGTGCGTGTGTGTGTGTGTAGTTGTACAGTTGATATTGTGTCAAACGTTCTGTAGCTTACTATGAGTTACTGGCCATAATTTACCAAGATCCCAAATAAATACTGTTCATTTTCATGGACAGTTCAATAAGATTAGTAGATGATTTAAAAAGAAAACTACAGGACTCCTACAGGACTCCTACAGGACTCCAACAATAAAATAAAGCACTATGGTTTGCTCTGTGGATAAAACAAAATAACCACCAAAGAAGAGAAGGTGGCAAAGCTCAGAACAGAGAAAAAGGAAATGAATAAATTCAAAATAGTTTTGCAGAAATTTCTATGTATCATCATTTTGGCTTCTCGCTGACGGCATGGAACAACACAACACAGCCCTGACGTGTGTGTTCCTGGTGCGGTTTGTGCTGTTCTTGTTTATGTCACAATGGCAGCAGTCACAAAACACACACCAGATTAACGAGATTAGCTCCTACCCTCCGGTCTTCCTGATTTACCCATGCAATCTCCATTCTCAAGAAATACCTTCAAGCTTAGATCACCTCAGGAGTGTTAAATGGCCCTGTCTTCACTGACCTTGCCCTTGTCACCACAAACACTGACTTACAGAACTCGAAGCAGTCTAAAGACCTGCTTTTAGCTGAAATGCCATAGACCTGTTACTCAATAGATTACCTCGGTGTTATTAGGCTTGCACACGCATGCACAAATCTTCAGGGCCATAATGTGTTAATGTAAGTATTCCTTAATATGTGTTATATAAGTGTTTTCTCTCGTTTTTGATTACTGTCTGCACTGTCTGTGTTTGTCTTTCCTTCAGTTGGACAACATGCTATGGTCTCACCTCTCTGATCTCACTTCTCTGATCTCACTTTTCTGGTCTTAACTCTCTGGTCTCACCTCTCTGGTCTCACCTCTCTCTCACCTCTTTTATCTCACTTCTCTGGTTTCACCTATCTGATCTCACTTCTCTGGTCTCAGCTCTCTGGCCTCAGCTCTCTGGTCTCACTTCTCTGGTCTCACTTCTCTGGTCTCACTTCTCTGATCACACTTCTCTGGTCTCACCTCTCTGGTCTCACTTCTCTGGTCTCACCACTTTGATCTCACCTCTCTGATCTCACTTCTCTGGGCTCAGCTCTCTGGTCTCACCTCTCTGGTCTCACTTCTCTGGTCTCACCTCTCTGGTCTCACTTCTCTGATCTCACCTCTCTGGTCTCACTTCTCTGATCTCACCTCTTTGATCTCACTTCTCTGGGCTCAGCTCTCTGGTCTCACTTCTCTGGTCTTAACTCTCTGGTCTCACTTCTCTGGTCTCACTTCTATGGTCTCATTTTTCTGGTCTCACTTCTCTGGTCTTAACTCTCTGGTCTCACTTCTCTGGTCTCACCTCTTTGGTCTCACTTCTCTGGTCTCACCTCTCTGGTCTCACCACTTTTTGCTTCTATTATGTTAATTTTTGTTTATTTGGCTTTCACTCCCTGTCTTTTCAGTCCTCTTCAGTCTGTGTATGGTTGCCATGTGTGTCCTGTCTTTAACATGTCTGATGTTCTTTGCTGTGTGATTTTTGGTGCTGCTCACAGGAGTTTTGTCTTCAACCCCGCCTGCGTTGTGAGGTATAGTTGCCACATAGGTATTATGCAGGTCACTGTAGAGCACATGTACCTGAACACTCTCCCATTTCCTCTTACATACCACATTTACCTTTGATTAGCTACGAGAACATCTCATGTCCTGAATTAATGACAAGATATTATTCTGCGTCATTACCTCAGTTCTGTAGGCTAAAGCATGAAAATGGGGGGTCCTTCCATTTTCCTGCAGAATACCATGTTGGTTTGTGTACAGTTCAGTATTTATAAAGAAAAGTGCAGACTTTGCCTCCCTGTACCCATCATCATGGCCTGGAACTCACCCTCGGTACATCAGAACCTGCCTTACCTACATCACGACTGTTACCAAGGGGGTTTTTTTTTTGGGCTTGCCTCTGGGGCAGCAATTAAGTGATACGTGAATCCTGTGGGTGTGACAGAGAGCACCTTTTCAGACAGCAGATCTCACGGAGGGCTGATGGCGATTACAGCCCAGCAGAGCAGCAGTGGGGCATGCGTTGTTCACAATCCTCTAGCACACCATCAGCACTTCTGGAGACCTTCTGTGAGGTTGCAGCTCCTGGCCACACCTGGCAGCTTTGGTCAGCAACAAGACTTACAGGGGCAGAAAAAAATGCTTCAAATTTGCATGATGGAGACATAAGAATTGGCTTTTTGTCTTCTTTTAGGCTGACGGCATTAACCATTTTCATTTTTTAACCACATGAATATCACCCAAGCTCATTATGCTCATTTATTGCTGTATTACGGTCTCCTGGTGCCGTCATTGTTACTGTGGTGATGCGGTACGTTAGAATCGTTGGCGTAACACGGTCTTCGCGTAGACACGAGCGCCGTCTCCTTCGCTGCTGTCGTTCTGTGGACCGTCCTTCCTGACCGCTCTTCGTTTTTATCCCACCTTCCTCCAGCAGGGAGCAGCAGCGGTCTCTACAGAAGATGTCTGTGTGGGAGCAGCGCACCACGCAGCTACGTCGCCACAACCTGCGTGGTAGCAGCGAGGCGCTCTACAGTGAGCTGGAGCCCGAGGAGCGCCTGCGCGTTTCCTCCGCCCTGCACCTGCGGCCCGACATGAAGGCCCACCACGACCGGCCCCTGCTGGTCGAGCAGCGCGACAGCGATGGTACCGCTGGCCAGGACGACGGACCCCGGCCCGCGGAGGATTTCGCGGGGGGCGGGAATGGGGGCGTGGTGGAGGAACACCTGCGGAAACACCACCGGTGCAGGGGGGAGAACGGGGAAGCGGGCGAGGGCCGGCACCGGCGACACCACGGGCGAGGCCGCGAACACCACCGCACGGCCCGCTCCCCGGAGGAGGGCTCGGAGGACAGGGAGCACCGGCACCATCACTCCCACAGAGCCAGAGACACAAACGGCAACGGAGCCAAAGGAGAACCCAGGCCACGGGGGCTGAGGGAGGCCGAGGGAAACGCCGAGGAGAGGAGGAGGCACAGGTCCCGTGTGAAAGCCCAGTCCACACTGGACACGGAGGAGTTCAGGGAGAACGGAGAAGGAGCCCTACGTCACAGGTCAGGCACCAGCTAGTCTCAGTTCCTAGGGCACCTTCATTAACATGCACCTATTGCACAGCTGTGTGGAAAACCTGATTGGTCACTTGAGGGATTTGGAGGTCACTAATTTCTCAATACCTCTGAATCTGTAAGTCCCATTTTACCTCATCTCACTTTCCATAAATTAACATATTTTAAAACTAAATTGGTTACCATTGCCGCATAATTCTAAATAAATATTCTGTGTCATAGTAATTTCTTCTTGGGTCACCACACAGTGAAGGACAATGAAGAGGCATTTGGTCTTCATCATCCTTTAGTGGCAGTTGGTCATCATCATCTTTTAGTGTATATCAACTCTGTGCACTTGTGTATCTGGTATTGTTCCCAGTACGATTAGCCTCTCCAGTTCCTTTAGCATTGGGCCATTTTTCATGGACAGGGTGGCTAATGCAGATGGCAAGGCCTTGGGCAGCAGCCCTGTTCAGTCCCCCAGCAACCCACCGGCTGTGGAGAGGCAGGAGGATTCGGACAACCTGAAGAACAGCACCAGGGCCGGCTCCAGCATCCCCGTCACCATCTCCGCCCCACCAGGAGACTCCACCATCGTACCCAGTCAGTAGTCCAGTGTCTTTAGACCTTTCTTTTAACCACAGGATCACAGCATGTAAATAAGAAAACCACGTCGTGTGTAGGCTAATTTTACATCGCCTAAAGAAATAACAGCTGTCTTCTAGATCTGCCGTGTTAGATCTAGATCTAGTTTTTTTTTTTCTCTCCTAAATACCCACGTTGTGTTTGTGCTCAGTTTCTACATTCTGACTATAATTTGCATGTGGTCTTGGCAGTAGCCAACGCAGATGGGGACAGCCTGCTCCTGAATGACGAGAAGAAAGATCTGGATGTGCTAAACCAGAACGCGCCCAAACAAATCCTGCCCTACAGCTCCATGTTTGTCTTTGGCCAGTCCAACCCGTGAGTAACACAAGTGGCCTAAATCTGTCCTCACAAAGCAAACTCCTCTCCCCAAGCATGAAAGAAATCGCCTGTGACACACACGACAACTTATGGTTGAGATGTCAAGCTGGGGTCTTGGCAGGGTCCAGCAACACTAAACCGTGCTAAACCACAACACTAAACCTGCTCCTGCACCTCCTGATTCAAATCGTCTAATTATCGAGCCCTTTATTGTGTGGATTCAAGTGTGAAGGTGAAAGGAAAACTGAAATTGGAACCAGAATTGAACAGCTGTGTCTTCGAGACACACTAGTGCTTCACCGCATCTCGCTTACTGACTTGTTAATAGCAAGAGGCTGTTGTTACTGTGTCTTGCTCTTATTCTTGTGTGTGTGTGTGTGTGTGTGTGTGTGCGTGTGCGTGTGCGCGTGTGCGTGTGTGTCTGTAGTGTACGAAGGCTGTGTCACTATGTGGTGAACCTGCGCTATTTTGAAATGTGCATTCTTATGGTCATCACCATGAGCAGCATTGCACTGGCTGCAGAGGACCCTGTCCAAGCCCATGCTCCCAGGAACAACGTGAGACCCCCCCCCTCACACACACACACACACACACACACACACACACACACACACACACACACACACACACACACACACACACACTCAGGTCAGGGACCACTCACTATGTCATCTTGATATCTACCAGCTATTTATACAAGACTGAATTAGCACATCAAGTAACTGGAGTTTTCACGTTTCACAATGTATTTTTATCTCCATTGATTCAGCCTGAACGTCAGTGCATCTGTGAGGAGGAGTGAGTGTGCACTAGGCCAGCAGAGGGCTACTCACTGACCCTTTAACTTCAGGCAGCCACAAGACGTGAGATTACTTACAGGAGAGTAAGAGAGATGGTGTGTAAACATGCCTCTTAACCCCGCCTGAGTGGGGCCTTCCCAGTTTATGACTGACCAACCGGGTCACTAAGCTTTAAAAGCCTGTCAGATGGACGTCAGCTCTCTCAGAACGACCTGACTTGGCGTCTTCATGTTATGCCTCTAGAACAAAAACGTTGTAGGCTTTATGCTTGCGAGCTCCCTTGAAAGGATGTTTTTAAACCTCATGCCTGCAAGCGGATGACTGTACTGCTGTGAATCCTGACAGTGTGACTCCACCTTGCTCATCAGCGAAGGATTTTTTGCTGTGTTTTTTTTCTTTTTCAGGTGCTAAAATACTTAGATTATGTCTTCACTGGGGTCTTCACGTTTGAAATGGTGATAAAGGTATTTTTAAAAGTCACTTCTACACAGATGTGTCCACTCTTGCTACAGTGTGCACGTGTGTTAAGTCTTGCGTGTTGGACGACAGGTGCCGTACCGTGGCTCCTATTAACCCTCGTTAAACTTGTGTGTGATTAGATGATCGACCTGGGTCTGCTCCTCCACCCTGGCTCCTACTTCAGGGACCTGTGGAATATTCTAGACTTCATCGTGGTCAGTGGAGCGCTGGTGGCTTTCGCTTGCTCGTGAGTACAGATGTTTGTATATGTGATGTTTGTGTGTGTGCGTGCGTGCGTGCGTGCGTGCGTGCGTGCGTGCGTGCGTGCGTGCGTGTGTTTATGTGTGTGCGTGCGGCCTGTGGAATGAAAGCATGTTAATTGTGTTTCGGGATTATGTTCCTCGTTCTCACCTGCTCTGCTTTACACATGTCCTCCCACCTCCCCCAAGAGGGCGGAGCCTAGCATAGCAGTACTGTCCATGCTGCCTCCCTCAGGAGGGCGGAGTCAAGCATGGTAGTACTTATTGACTTGGCTTCCTCCACCAGAAAGGCAGAGCCAAGCATAGCAGAACTTACTGGGTTGGCTGCCTCCCCCAAAAGGGGCGGGGCTAAGCATTGCAGTACTTTCTGGGTTGGATGCCTCCCTCAGGAGGGCGGAGCCAAGCATAGCAGTAGTTACCCAGCTGCTCCGATACCATCAGAGGTGCACTTATTTCCCCTGTTGTAGAGTAATTCTCACAGCAGCCAAATGGCTAATTGCTACTTACCGAAATGAGTTTCAAACAGCTCCCTCAGTGTGGTGTGTGTACGCAGACGTACGGACACACACACACACACACACACACACACACACACACACACACACACACAGCTTTAAATGAGCCTATGCGTGATTGGTTCAAATGTGCGAGAACCCTTAGAACAGTGTTGTGTGGATGTGTGTGCTCCCTGGTTCTGACTGACACAGGCCTGTACACAAAAGCAGTGGAGAACTGAGGCTCCGCCCACAGGGTGGGGCTTCACAGGCTGTGTCTGCTGAAATCCATGGCGTCCTGAGACGCCTCCATGCAACAGCTAATGTTGTTCTGTCCAGTCAGTCTTTTGGGGGGCTGAGTTAGAAATGCACTTGTGTTTAGGTTTTTGTTCTTTATTCCTGCCAAAGTATTGGTGCTGTTCTCAGATCAGTGCTGGCGTGATTGTCTCTGTTATTTTCGTAGTAATGCATGTTCTTTGCTGCAGGCCTCAAACCTGCCTCTGTCACTCTGCCTCCGTAACTCTGCCTCTGTCCGTGTTTCGGTTCTCAATCTGCCTCTTCCTCTCTCTTGTTACTGCTTTCAGGAGCCTCATGGGGTATGCATTAGTTACTGCTTGCTTTTCCTCTCTGTGCGTGTGTGTGTGTGCGTGTGTGTGTGTGTGTGTGTGTGTGTGTGTGCTTGTGTGTGTGTGAGCTAGTTTGACTGAAGTCTGTTCTAACCACAGATATTTGAGCAGCATGTCTCCTGTTGTGTCTTCTCATGATCCACCACTCTGTGATACCATCATGGTTTGCGTACGAAGTCTGAAACTGTTGCTTTCACCGAGTATCCATGCTACGACCATGTCAGCTTATATTACCACTCATCAAATACCACATCTTCCATTCTCCATTTATCTTTGGGCTGTCAGAAATAATAGGATGTCTGCAGCGAGTGGAATGGGTTTTTATATCTAGTGCACTTAAAGGTTTTCTCTTCTAAATGTGTATTTGCAGAGTATATTTATAAATCACTGTATAGTTGAGTTATGAGGTGCATGGCTTTCTACCATAAAGGTGCATGAGTGTGTTATATTCTGTAAATATAAATGTAGTGTTTGTGTCTGCCTTTGTGTAATGATTTTGTGTTTCAGATAAAACCCACATAAATTGTTTCTTTTGGGTAAATCTGCTTTTATTTTAAGAACCAAAATAAATAAAACATGTAGTTTGTGTTCTTTAGTTAGTTTGATCAATGTTTAGCTGTGTGCAATGCTTGTAGTTTTTTTTTTAATACCTATTATTCCCAGCACAACACTGGGGTGAGATGTTCCTGCTGTGATTCTTCTGTTGTTCTATGCTCTTCCTACAGCCGTGTCTGCTTCTAACGCGTATTCTCTGTCTGTGGAGCTGCTCACGTCTGTGATTGTGTCTGTGATTGTGTCTGTGATTCTGTATTTCGTATTTTTTACTGTCTGTGTGTGCATGTGTTTATCACTTGCTTTCCTTCATCAGATCTCAACAAAGTGTGACCAGGTGGGGACAGTCTTTAGCTTTATAATACCCGTTCACCCATGACCCCCACGGATGCCATCCCTCCCCTGTGACCCCCCCAAAAACTCATTTTCCCATCCTGGATGGGATGGACCCCTTCCTCCACTCGGACACCTTCCCTCTGTCTCTCCGAGGGTTCAAACCTCTCTCTGGGACGAGCAGTCCTACTGTACTATTACTGTTATTGCCTTCAAAGGGACCCCATCACACCTTGAATGTGTTGATGTCAGCTTGAATACAGAGATCTTATGCAGCTCAGTGACCAAGTGTAAAGTGCATATGTTTGCTAGGGATAATTTCTTCTATTTGGAAACAAAACTGAAAGTTGTTAAATAGCTTTTTCCCCCCCTGTATATTCAGAAATACATCTGAATATTTAGCCAGCTGTTCACCAGACTGCAGACGAGGTACTGCAGAGTAACCTAAGAATAATTCCGCAGAGGTTAATGAAACGTTGACATTCACAAGCTTTCCCCTCCCACTTCCTGGGTCCTGGAGCACAGAGCGGGAGGCTTTCAATTAAAGGATTCTGGGTAGCAGACCTCTCGGTGATTACCCGAATCTGCAAACAGATTGTTGCTTTCCCCGAGAACTGCTTTGAGTGCTCTTTTAGCTGAACTAGACCTATACATATCACACACAAAAAAACCCATGAAGAGGAAGATTTTGACTTAGTTCCTTCTCCACCTGGGTGATGGTGGTGCCTGTGGAGGCAATGGGAGAATAGTAGCTGATCCTCCCCCACGTGCACCGCGGCAGGTGTGTGTGGAGGCTGCAGGACTGATCAGTGTTTCAGTGCATGGGAGCTGCATGTGTTAGCACTAGCGACCCCTCACAGGGGAGAAGACGTTATGGAGCTGTTCACAGAGCTGAACTGTGCTACTCCTGTTCATGTTTGAACATTCTGCTCATTGGAACCTCAGTGGCTTTCATTTGGAAACCTTTTTAGCAGATCTTGCCACTGTTGTGTTATCAGAGGTGCTAAATGTGTAGAAATGTACCACTCTCACTACCACTACAGTGTGTTCAGAGTTATTGTGCTTGTATTTTTGGCCATGTACCAAAACATCCTTATATTAATTAGCACAGCTACCTCCAATTAATCCCTAATTGGTTTTTTTTTTTTCCTAATTTCACCTTTGCTGTTTTTTTTTTTTTTTTTTTTTTTTACAAACCAAGTAATTTTAGTTTGCACATAGATAGATGTTGGTGCTCAAAATAATTAAACAAGACTTAACAATGAGCAAAAAATATTTTACAACAGAAAACACTGGAAATATCCAAGATAATTCAACAAGCTTTCACACAAACAGATAACACACCAGGCAGTCCTCCGCTCTACCTGTGAAGGGTTTAGGATTAAAGGTTTTGCTAAAGACCAGATTACAGAGTGGTCAACTTCACTCTTCACTCCTAATTTAAACACTGTTGCTGTTTTTGTTACGTTTTATTTGGCATAAATATTGTGAGCAGTGATTTTCTGTCAACCTTTGCTTTTGTAAAATAAGAGCACTCTAAATGATAGAGTAATAATTCTGAACACACTGTACATATGCACAATCCTTCCTTCTCTTACACACGTCCTCTTACTCTGAATTTCTCTCTCTCCAGAACTCTCTCCTCTCCCCGCTAGAAAACTTTTCCTCTTTTTGAATCACGTCTTTTGTTTAACTCATTTTCTTTAGCTTAAGGACTGAAAATTTTAAATTTATAGGTCAGCACCTGTCAATTATAATATAGAACTGCCAGGAATTCATCATCAATTTTTTTTTTTCTCTATTTTCTATTTCTCCCTATAGTCAAATCCTGGACATGTGAATTTGGTCATTTGTCTTGTAGCTGTCCATTAGCTTCTACATTAATATTTCATTTCTTGATTATGTAATTGACGCTGTACTTGCGGTGTAGACAGCACGAGCTTTCACTAAGACACCAACCCAGACTCAGGACCCCGCTTGTGTGCTTGTCCTAGACAGTGTCCACTATTTTATAGATATTTGACAGAAATTCTTAGCATCTACTAATGTTATGCAATTATCAGCCCCAGTGGTAGGCATGGTTTTGTAGAATACCTCTGCGCAGGTTTATACGTTTAATTAAAATACGGTGATTTGGATAATATAATAATATAATTTGGAATTATATATGGACAGATCAGTAGAGACAAGTTCATTGATATAATGATAGATGCAGAGTTGTATAATCCAGGTTCAGAAAGTAAAAGTCCTCACCAGGATTTTGCTCAAGCTTGCTAGATTTTCTAATTAGTGCAATCCAGGTAAAATTAGTGGAATCAACACAATCCAGGAAGCCGGAGCAAAATCCTGGTGAGGACTTTTACTTTCTGAACCTGGATTATACAACTCTGGATAGATGGGCTATGTGAAAGAGTGTTTGTGCGTGCAGTCAGGGGGATTTGTGCATGTGTGTGTGTTTGTGTGCGCGTATACGTGCGTGCGTGCATGTGCACACTGTATGAAGGCGCGTGTGTTGGGAGGTGTAGATCCTGAACCTCGCCGTCCTGAGGCTCACGTCCACTGACTCCCTGATTGTGTCTCGCAGGGGGACCAAAGGCAAGGACATCAACACCATCAAGTCCCTCAGGGTCCTGCGAGTGTTGCGTCCTCTGAAGACCATCAAACGCCTGCCCAAACTCAAGGTACTGTCCTTTGTGCGGTGGTCCTTGCCTCTTACCCGACTGTACTCCGGGTCGTCACACAGCTCATCGCATCCCTACAGCCGAGAGCTCACTGTGCTTTGCATGCAACGCTCCCTTTGTCTCTTATCACTCCGAGGCAATGTATTCTCATGAGGCGAGGAGGCGAATTAGACATTGTTAATGGCAATAAAGCATATTTCACCAAATGTGCTCATGTGCTCAGCATTATCTCACCAAAACCAGACAAAAGCTAATTGATCTCACAAAGGCAGTTGCTCAGACTGAATGTCTCCGTGGAGTAGACGCACCGAGGGCTGTATAATGTTACACCTGCCACATAATTAAAAATGGCTGTAGGTGAAGGGGCGGGGCAGATTCATCCTCTTCGTGATGACCTCTGGGTGGGCACCTGGGCACCTGTGCGTGTGCTGGTGTAGGCCTGTGGATGTGTGCTCACCGTCTCTACATTCCGGCTTCCCGTGACGGCACAAAAAATTGCAATTTCTGTGCATTAAATGTCGTCTCATCGGCAAAGTAAAAGTGAAAGTGGACAGTTTAACAGTAAAACAAAATGGTCGTAATCGATTGAATAAAGTGGGAAGGAAGTAAGTGCTACGTGCTGTGTGCGTGCGTGCGTGCGCGTGTGTGTGTGTGTGTGTGTGTGTGTGTGTGTGTGTGTGTGTGTGTGTGTGTGTGTGTGCGTGCGCGTGTGCCCTCAGGCGGTGTTCGACTGCGTGGTGAACTCCTTGAAGAACGTGCTCAACATCCTGATTGTCTACGTCCTTTTCATGTTCATCTTCGCCGTCATCGCCGTGCAGCTCTTTAAGGGCAAGTTCTTCTACTGCACGGATGAGTCCAAGACCCTGGAGAAAGAGTGCAGGTGCCCCCCCCCCCCCCCCCCCCCAAACAACTTTGCTATCACCAACCCCTTCAACTCAATGAAAATTCTTCACCATTTCACCTGTCCTGTTCTTGTACTGTTGGATGCTTTGTTTTTTTAACACAACACGCTTTTTCCTGCCCTCTTCTCCTTTCTGTGCTCCTCCCCTCTGGGTTGGGTCTCCTCCCTGCTCTGTTTTGGCTCCTCCCCTATGCTCTCTCTCTCTCTCTCCGCCTCCTTCCGCCCCAGGGGGCAGTTTCTGGACTACGACGGGGACGAGGTGTCCGCGCAGCCACGAGAGTGGAAGAAATACGAGTTTCACTATGACAACGTGCTGTGGGCCTTCCTCACCCTCTTCACGGTCTCCACGGGAGAAGGCTGGCCCATGTGAGTGGCATGGCAGACCGTGGCAGACACTAGCAGAGTCCCACCAGTCACTGTTCAATTTTTCTGATGCCCGTCACTCACAACAAGCACTTATGCCATTTCATTCACTCTTGGGCACGTCATAACGCAGATATCTGTTCTGTTCACCAGGCTCCAGACTCCATAGGTAAGGTAGAGGAAAAGACACACACATATAGACTCCAGCGTTGAAGCTGATGTATGTGGTCTCATGGCACTGATGTAGTTCTAGAAGAGCCATAAAATAGCTAAGAGCCCTTTAATCAAGTACCTTAATAATCCTGTCTTCATCTCTCTCTCTCTCACCATCTCTCCCTCTCTCACTCCATCTTTCCCTCCCTCTATCTCTTTCTCACTCTCTCCAACCTTCCATCTATTCCTTACCCTCTCTCTATCTTTCTCTCCCTCCCTCCTTCTATAACTCTCCCCCTCACTCCATTTCTCTCTCTCTCTCCCTCTATCTCTCCTTCTGTTAATTTCCTCTTTCTTAATTTGTAGAAAATCACTTTTTATTATCAAATACATGCTTGAGTAAGTAAAACAAATGTTAGCATACATGTGAAGTGAAATAAACCAGCATCCTTGCTAATCCATCTCCGATCCCCTGCGCATTTGCTGATCCATTTACTGACTCGGCTATTAAAACTGACTGCCCACAGAAGCACATGTGTACATTCTTTTATATGGGCGATTTGAGTGATTCGTTTAATCATTTCAGATATTCTTGAGGCAGTCTGTTAGGTTTAAAGATTGTGTCATCATTTTTGCAGAGTGTTGGCTTAACAGCTTTGCTCGCCAAATGCAGGGTGCCTGGAAATCGGGTCCAAAATCATGTCAGACTTGCAGCCGTTTACGGCGCCGCCCTTTGTAGACGGACCGGAGCTTCCGCGGCTTCACACTTGTTTGATGACTCGGTCTCCACGTCTCTGTAATTCAATTGGACGTATGTGAACATTATATCGTCCATAATTTGTGTGTGCACGCAGGGTGCTGAAACACTCTGTCGACGCCACGTTCGAGGACCAGGGCCCAAGCCCGGGCTACCGCATGGAGACCTCCATCTTCTACGTGGTCTACTTCGTGGTCTTCCCTTTCTTCTTCGTCAATATCTTCGTGGCCCTCATCATCATCACGTTCCAGGAGCAGGGAGACAAGGCCATGTCTGAGTGCAGCCTGGAGAAGAATGAGGTTCGTGGCTCCACGTGTCCCCATGTCCACATGTCCCCTCACAGGGTCCACTCTTATGCAGATGTAGTGATGACTAGTGAGGTGCTTGTGGATTTGATCATTTGATTCTGATTTTATTTAATTATGTCTTTTATTCATGTAGTAGTATATGTTACAGATGTACCTTTTTGTAATTTGTTTTCTGTGCATACGAACATAAGGGTGTTTTGTGCGTCTGATAGTGAAGACGACGTGTGCCTCTGTGTGTGCGCGCGTGTGTGTTCACATGCTTGAATTACTGTGAGCAGTGCATGCACACACGCATACAAGCACCTCCGGGTGAGATGATCTCTTTGGAGAATTTTCCTCACAAGTGTACGCAGAACCAACACACCTGTCCAGGAGCATTCCTTCTACACACACACACACACACACACACACACACACACACACACACAGGAACACTGCGGTGCAGAGATAAACCTCAAAAAGAGTTTCGCCAGGAAAATTCCCCGCAGTTCATTATCTATTCTCTTCCTTTCTTTTGTTGTACCCCTCGGTATCTTTCTGCTTTGTTTTCTTCTGTTTTGATTTTTTTATCCCCTCGACACACACTATCAGCAGAGCTTGTCGGGGGGGTAAGGGATGGCTTGTTCTCAGCGAGGCCATTCGCCTCTGTGTTTAGCTGTTTAAACAGCCTGTAAGAGGGCCTCTGTGGTGACCAGCGGTGCTAGTTTGATGTTTGCTTTCTTCCTCTCACACTTGGATTCCGAGAGCTCTGAGCAGCTTCTCTGATAATTAGACACTGTTGGATCGAGATCCGCCACTGAGAACAATAGTGGCTCCCCGTGGGGTCCTGGAGCCACTGATTAATGAAGAGTCTTAAGAATTAAGACTTCATGAGAGAATTAAGACCTCCCTTCTCTCTTTCTCAACCCTAGCGGGCCTGTATTGACTTTGTCATCAATGCCAAGCCCTTGACCCGGTACATGCCGCAGGGCAAACACTCGTACCAGTACAAGATGTGGAAGTTTGTGGTCTCAACACCCTTCGAGTATTCCATCCTGACCATGATTGCCGTCAACACCGTGGTCCTCATGATGAAGGTAAGGAATGTCCACATTCTTATACGCACGTGAGTTACGGTTCTGGCCGACATCCACTACTTCAGGTTTGAGCCCAGAGACCATGGGTGTGTCAGAGTCTATCCTATACCACCAGTCTTGGCCTGGCGCCTGGCCCTTTGATTCATTATGGACCGTGCGGTTTAAAATGAATTAAAACCATCCATATACCATCCGCATTATGGTCTTCGTCCACTCAGATGCCTTATAAGAAAATATAGAAAGGGATGGATGACATCCAGGATTTGACTTTATCAATCACGTTTGCTAATCATCTTGGCTTCATATCCGTCGAGCATGTGTTCTCATTTAGAGAAGATCATTAGTGTCTCAGTGAGCCTGGGACATTGTTGGACTGGAATCATGAAGAGAGTTGAAAAAGTTCACCAGTCTCTCGGTGCGATGAATACAGGAGGTTGTGTGTTTATGAGAGGGGGTTTAAAAAGGTACACATCTGCATATAGGAACTGGACTGATGGAGAACCCAATATTGGTGCATGTGCATCAGTGTAAGTACATATGTATAGAGATATGTAAATGTAATTATTCTATTGTGCTACACACAGCTGACCAGCTGGAACACTTTTGCTATCACGACCAGGGGCGGACTGGGACAAAAAATCGGCCCTGGCATTTTTGGACCAGACCGGCCCACTCACACTCGATAACGCTTTTCACACTTTTCAGTTTTTTGAATGTGTATACCAACAGTTTACACTCTTTAAAACCATGTACCCTAAGCCATGCCATGAGTTTACAGGAATTAGTGAGAGTGAAATTAAATAATTTTTAAATCATTAAATACTTTCAAAAAGTTTTGTTTATTAACAGTATGAAAATGCATATTGAACCACTCCATCACAGTAATGAATGCAGCATTCATCCAACTGGGTGTGCCTATGTGTTTCAGGGAGGAAGACAAGAGAAAGAAAGAATAGAGATGAAAAATAAAGGATCAGATGCTAACTCTTCCAAGAGTAGTACTCAATAAATTGTGAACTTACCCAGTCAAAAGAATGAATGTATGTTTTTTTTTATCTCAACATAAGGAATTAATTATTGTTGTTTTATCAGAAAAACAGACACACAGCTGCATTGGCATAATACTGGCAAAAAAAATTGTCATTGTAAAAAATAAGATTTTCTTTAATTAGAGCCTAAATTTTCTTTAGCCAGCTAGGCTAAATTCACCCAAACACATCCAGGTGAAAAAGTAGCTAAACCTAGGCTTACAAGTTAAACAATCAATGGCCTAATAACAAAATCAGAAAACTGCCCAGTAACTCAGTTTAATTGAATGGTGGCTTTAAAAATACACCTAGAAATATTGGATTTATGAAGATTTGTGAAGAGGCACACAGCAGCATTGGCATATGGCACAGGCAATAAACAAAATTACCATTTTAAAAAGTGTAATTTCCTTTAATTTCTGTACATTGTCCCTAAACACCTCCATAAAAGCTACCAAACATTTCCCCTTCCTACCAAGCATAGCCTTAGTCTAGCCTACTACTCACCCCACAAATATTAATAGTATAATAATGAAAATAGAATGCTGCCTGCTGAGTGACTTAGTACTGTTTTTGTTGGTGAATGGAGGTTTTAAAAGTGTTCTCACATTTAAGACTATTTAGTTCAGAATGGAAGACATAAAAGTACTAAAATAGGCTTATTTACTCATACAGTCAGTGTACACAAAGTCTTATAATAGAGGTAAGGACGTTATTCACTTATTTTACCTTTTGCATTTACAATACAAACTAACTCGGCCATAGAACATTAGCCAAAATGATTTTATTGATGTTTTATCAATTTATCAGATTTGGCAAAGGGTTTGGTTGCTTAACCCTACTCATTTATAGCTGCTCTGAAAGGAGTCAGGCTTACCGCACGTTCAGTACATGTTTCTGTCCACTGGCCACCGCCACCAGTGTCATCGGCCACGGGAGCTGATGAAGGCCCTGCTGTGGCAAACATTTGAGTAATTTTTATACATTTGGCAGCGTTTACTTGAAGTTCAAGCTTCTTTTTTGTCGTAGTTTCTCTGCACCTCCTTTGCGCTTTTTCTCCATCTCAGATACTCACATACGTTATGTTAATCAACGTTAGATTGCACTACGCACCGGCGCATGGAGGAGGGGGTGTTTGATGATATGATTGGTACAGCTCTGTGTCAGTAAAGAAAATAACCAATGGGCTGCATACCAGCGTGTTTAAGGACCGGTAAACTCTCGCGCTGACTTTTTTTGCCAAATGCATTATGCAGGCAGCAGGAGCATCGCGAAAGGTGTGTTAATGTGATTCGCCAGACAAGTGTCAATCAGCCAGCCTCCATCTGAATGGGCCCACTGATCTACTTGTTTTATGGGCCGGTCAGACCAATATATAAATAGATAAAAAAGTGTCAGGACTGTCGGCCCAAATAGCACGTCGGCCCACCGGGAAAATGCCCGGTATGCCCGATGGCCAGTCCGTCCCTGATCACGACCTTTCACCTTACAGTTCCACGAAGCCCCGAAGCCCTACGAGGAGATGCTGAAGTGGCTTAACATCATCTTCACGGCACTGTTCACCCTGGAGTGCATACTGAAGATCATTGCCTTTGGCCTGCTGGTGAGGAACCCTCGTAGCTCACGCAAGGCCTGCCGTTGATCCTGGTCTGCTCTTCACCGAGGCTATTTCACACACTTAATTGGTAGGAGAAACCTTCACCGCTCAGAAGACCTTCGAGGTTCCGGCATCAAACACGTTCAAACATCTGGTGTTTGAAGTCGCGCTGCAAATGTGTCTGAAGTTTCTTTAGATGTGTGGGCAAGTGGAGAAATTAGCAGAAGAGAGGGTGAGAGAAAGTATGGGGGGGAGGGGGAGAGAGAGAGGGAGAGAAAGAAAGAGAGGGTGAGAGAGAAAGAGAGGGATATGTATAGACAGGGTGAGAGAGAGAGGGATATATAGAGAGAGGAGAGAGAAAGAGGGGGAGAGAGAGTGGAAAGAGAAAGAGAGGGGAGGAGAGAGAGAGAAGAGGAGAGAGAGAGAGGGGAGGCTTTTGTGGCTTTTGTGTAAAGAGCACAAGCTGCCTGGCTTGACGTATGAGCCTGGGTGCTGTTACTGTCTCAGAAAGCTGAGCTCAGAGGGCCGTCTGGGAGGGCCTTCTGGGTCTCAGGCTCCGCCTCCACTTAGGGGCCTCGTTTATAAAACGCCTCCCGTCCAACGCTGTCCGCTTAGCTTACGCCCACCCGCTACAACCTGCTGGTAGACGGCGCCGTCTTGTTGCCGTGGCGCTGTGCCCTTGGTGACCGTGGTTCAGCAAATCACAGTGGCGTGCAGGAGAGGCGTATACATAACACTGAGGCTCCTAAATGATTTTGGCCCATCATGGATCCACTCTTTAGTGAGAGCTTGTGTGTTAGTCCACGTGAGTGTGTGTTCGTGCAAATGTGTGTGTATGCATGCCAGATAGGTAGATATAAACAATAGATATACATATTTCGTGCGAATGGGTGTGTGAGTGTGTGTGATTTGACGTGTCTCCTCGTGAGACATTGATGGGAACTGCTGGAGAAAACCTCTCGGTGCGCCTGCTGTATGCTGACAGATGCTTCTCCATACCTGCTCTCTTTCACAATGTGTCCAGAACTACCTGAAGGAAGCCTGGAACATTTTCGACTTTGTGACCGTACTGGGCAGCATTACTGACATCCTGGTCACTGAGATCAAGGTAAGCACACGAGCAGAACGGAGGATCTTCTGAGGCCCCCAGAAGCTGCGGAGGCAGAGGGAGTCAGGTGTAGGACTGTCTTTATGTTCGGTCTTTCAGTGTTTGTGTCTCTGCCTGTGCATCTGTATGTCTGCAAAGTTCTCTTTCTCCCTCTCTGATGTACGGAAAAAAGTTTGGATACATCAGGAGCCTAAAAGTAAACAATAAACACTAAACTAAATAAAAAAAAATAACTAAAACACTAAAGACATTAAACAGATCAGTGAAAATAACAAGCGCTATCAAAATATGTATGTCATGTATCTCAGACTACTAGAATTTCAGTTTTGAATCCCAATAATTGCTCACATAATCAATCACCTAAGACACATGACCTAAATCATGACATAATCAATCACCTAAGACACATGACCTAAATGCCTTATTTTACACGTTTTTTATGCATCAGATTTAGACGTCGTGTGTTGAAGCCCTGCCAACAGAGCAGTGCTGACAATGGAGTCTCGGTGTGTCAGCATAGACTCCGCCCCCTGCCCCGCCCCTCCACCCCTCCCCCCCCCCCCCCCCTAATGATTTCACTGTCGCTCTGTTTCCATGCTAAATCTGTGTTGGCACCTGTCTCCTTCTCTCCCAAATGGACGACGCAGACGGTAAGTAGCTTTATTTGTCCTGCTTTGCTACTGTCCCCCTCTGTCCCACCTGTGGTGTTTTGTGTGGACGACTGCTTGTTTGTATGCCAAGCTGATGTTCAGATACAGCACCAGTATCTGATTGGGGGATTGGTTTCCATAACGATCTTGACTCACGATTCTCACTGCACGGTTGCAGGAATGAACAAAATTCCGATATTGTTTTCGTTTTTGGTTTCTTCTTTGCCGCGTAATCCCGGATATACACGTAATCTAGCAGGGATGGGTACGGCTGCATGGCTCTGTCTGGAGCGGCCTGACAATCGCTCCTTTGATGATCAGCCCCCACTAAACTGCATGGGAGTGGCCAATCATTTCCCTGTAAGAAATGACATTGAAATCTGCTGATTTCATGGACAGCGTGGCTGTAACGTCTAACGGACCTGAAGTGCTTGCAGGGTCGGTGCGGGCGGAGGCCGGGCTGGGTTATGGTACCGTGCGTCTCTCTCACCCTCTCAGCAGAACAAGCTGATAAACCTCAGCTTCCTGAGACTCTTTCGAGCGGCTCGTCTCATCAAGCTTCTGAGGCAGGGATACACCATCCGTATTCTGCTCTGGACCTTCGTGCAGTCCTTTAAGGTCAGGAGCATTAACGTCCACCCTCACTATTCACAATCATGCCATGTTAGGAAACACGTCTGAGGTCTGAACGCATAACCTGAATAACAGGACGTGAGCGGAATAACATCTGCTGTTCCAAAAATGATGATTCTCATTTTATTGTTGATAGAAATTATTTTTTTTTTAGTCACTTGATGAGCTTAATTTGCTTGGATGTTTTATGTGGAGGATTTAGCACAAGACATGAGTACAGTTGTGCTGAAAGTGCATAAAAGCGTTTCACATTTTGTCCATGATACCCCTAACCACCCCCCCCCCCCCCCCCCCCCTTGGTGTGCGTGTGCCCCGAGCCTTCTATTGCCCCTGTGGTATGCCAGGCTAAGGTCCTGCCTGTTTGCCCTGTAGGCCCTGCCCTACGTGTGTCTACTCATCGCCATGCTCTTCTTCATCTACGCCATCATCGGCATGCAGGTGAGACCTCTGATCTAGCACAGCGCCCCCTGTAGGACACCCCCTTACCCCCTTCACAGGCCTGAGATCAGCAGGACGCCGCCACGCTGACCCAGGGTCCCTTGGGCCCCCACATAGCAGCCTGCATTAGGATCAGTACTGGATCAGTACTTTTAATCCTGTGACCGCACACTCATCATTCTTCAGGGTCGACGCGGGTCTATAGCATCTACATGTCGTCTTGTTTCGTAATGTGTGTCATGGTGACGCAGTAATTGATATGTATGCCGTTTGATTAATGGGGTAATTATGATAGTGGTTCTGTTGCTTCATCCATTGCATGAAGAATGGCGTGTTTTAAGGAATTATTTAAGAGCATCTTGCTCATCTGTGTCTGGAAACCCTGCTATTCAGTCGATTAGGACGCCATTGTAAATCAGTGCTAATTGCATCTTCTGGAAGAAGAACGGCGGTGTAATCACTGAGCTGCATAATCACCCGTATGCTGGGCTCACGTTCTGCATGGGGCTCCTCCAATCACACGCCAGCGCTCGGGCGAGGAAGTCGGTCCAAGCCACTCCCCCCCGCCCCGCCCACCGTGCCACACACACCCAACTTAGACAAGTTTGCACTTTCTGCCGTTGGGCCTTTGTTGGAGAATGACATGGGTGGGAGTTATTCAGCCGTGTCCCAGTGAAAGCTGCTTTGCTTCACAGCCAGTGTGGGAGGTTGCCATCTCTTCACACTAACGCGTAAATCCAACGTCCACGTCTGATCGCTCCGTTAGCAGCGCACAGACAATCTCCTGCCAGTGTCTCCTTAGGGTGGCACTGTACATCAGTGCTAATTGTGTGTTATTGAAGAAGCTGAGTAGTGTAATCACTGTGAGCTGTGTAATCACCACTGTCCTGGCACACAGGACTGAAGCCTGTTTCTGAAATCGCTCAGCTGTCACATTTTATATTAAACATCTCTCAGCCAAGCAAAGGTGGACATTTGAAATATGTCTTTCAGTAAACTCGCCGTGTCTTTGTTTGGGATTGTTAAATGTATGCACACTTCGGATAGTCTGTGGTCTTTGCTGCTATTTTAATCCAGCACAAGGGTTGGTTTACTTGGCAATTTATTGTAATCTTTTCTTGTAAAATGTATTTGTTTAACCAGAATTTGTAAATGGTTGATAATCAGGGAACATGTCATAGAATGACTAATGACTAATGGATGTAAATCTATATTACAGCGATGTGTTATCAAAACATTATCATCAAGCCAATTTATTAAAAACTCAGTGTTAATATTATACACCCCTGGAGTACCCCACATGCCTTAGACTGCACGCTGCTCACTCGAGTCTGAACAGATGAGACCCACAGGCACTATAAATGATGGACATCACCTCACCATCCACTGCTGTCTCAGGATTGTCTAAGATGCCATTTCGCCTGCATGTTTGTTGTCGTCCTGTCCTAATAGTGGCCTGTTTTTCCATCAGGTGTTTGGAAACATCGAGTTAAATGAAGAAACGTCCATCAATCACCACAACAACTTCCGCACGTTTTTCCAGGCTCTGATGCTGCTGTTCAGGTAAGAATACTCTGAGGTTCTGAAGGTGGACTGATGTGGTCACTGGGTTGCCAGTTGCACATATTAATCCTCCGCCCATTTTCCTTTGAGCCTGGTCCAGAAAAAGATTAAGCCTATGCTAAACTCAAAGGGCTTTCAGTTGAAAATCACTGCTGGAGTGGGATTCTGTCCAAGAGGCTAAAACTAATCTCTGTGTGGATTCATATGGTGAATGTGTGTATAAACATAGGACAGCTGCATTCTCTATGTAATCTCATGATATGCTAAGAATGCACGAGTACTCAAAAATCCCTAACTGTGTGTGTGTGTGTGTGTGTGTGTGTGTGTGTGTGTGTGTGTGTGTGTGTGTGTGTGTGTGTGTGTGTGTGTGTGTGTGTAGGAGTGCCACTGGTGAGGCATGGCATGAGATCATGCTGTCATGTCTGGGAAACAGGCTGTGTGACCAGCTCTCAGGTTCCAGTGGGGCAGAGTGTGGAAGTGACTTTGCCTACTTCTATTTTGTTTCCTTCATCTTCCTCTGCTCATTCTTGGTTTGTGGACACACACGCAAACACACACACACACACGCAAACACACACACACGCAAACACACACACACACGCAAACTCGCACACACACGCAAACTCGCACAGACACGCAAACACACACACGCAAACACACACACACATACACACAAACGCGCACACACACATAATCGCAAACACACGCACAATCACACACACACACACACACACACACACACACACACACACACACACACACATTCTTGCTCCCCTGCTTATTCTTGGTTTGTGGATTCACACTGACACACCCACAAACACCCCAACATACCCACCCACACACCCATCCACCCACACACCCACCCACAAACACATAATCCTCTCTCACTCTCCCCACTACAGATGCTGAATCTTTTTGTGGCCGTCATCATGGACAACTTCGAGTACCTGACGCGCGATGCCTCCATCCTTGGGCCGCACCACCTGGACGAGTTCATCCGTGTTTGGGCAGAGTACGACCCTGCCGCTTGGTACTTGTCCCTCTGCATGCACGCCACTGACATCTAGTCCTTCAGTAACAACACCCGACAGCTTCGGACAAAGACAGGAGAGGAAAAGGAGCTGACACACGTCTCTCCGGCCCTCCAACTAAACTAAACTCAGGCTCGTGTGCTGACCCATGCCAGAGTGACAGCCTAAAGTTCAGCAGAACCAGGGCGAGGCTTCATCTACACCTCACTGCACTAAGGCCTGACTTCAGTCACCACCGCAAGATTAACTTAATCCAGCCCAGCAGAAACCCACACAGCATTGCAGAAGTCGGATGAATTCAGAACTACTGGCATAAGTCGTCTTATGCCATTTGGAAATGTGTAGTTTTCACAAGTGAAATATTTCTCATTCAGGCCTTCATAAATGAACATTTGTAGTGTCGTACTGTTTCACATTATTTGAGTTCCAAATGCTATTTTTGTGTATATCTTGAGTGTCCTTTTGTGATTTCAGAGGTGAATGTCTAAAATGCATTATTATTATTAGTTATTGTATTTATTATTATTATTATTATTATTATTATTATTATTATTATTATTATTATTATTATTATACTGAAACTTAATCAATGTTTTATTTTTTCCAGCGGAAGGATACGTTATATGGATATGTACAATTTGTTGCGCATTATTTCGCCCCCTCTTGGCTTAGGGAAGAACTGCCCTACTAGGGTGGCTTACAAGGTTTGAAAACCTACACACTTCCCCCTGCAGGGGGCGGTGTTGTAGTTCTAATGAAATGCCCATATATTGCCTGGCCCCTTACTGATTCAAATATAGGTAACCATAGAAACAGCAGAAAACAAAGCCACCTTGCATACTAAGTCCTTCATCTCAAGCTAATCCTAAATGCCCTGGATGTATCTTTCAGCCCTAATTGCTGTAAATATTGACAGCGCTAGCAACCCGTGGACTGCTAGCAGGGTGTCCGCTTTGTTTCTGTGGGTTTGGCATGCAAGTCGACTTTGTGCAAGTTCACCATACAGAAAGAGACGAGGCTGCATCCCTGTTCACCACCCGACCCCATACCTTCCTCCACCCGACCCCCACCCTCCCTCCACCCGACCCCCACCCTCCCTCCACCCGACCCCCACCCCCTGAATCCATCTGTGTCCGTGAGTGGACAAGATGGCACCTCACACTCGAAGCTTGCCCTCAGCAACCCAGAATAATAATGACTGTAATAATGACCTTTTGTTTGTTTTTGTTTCAGTTTTTTCTCCCAATCATCATGCTTTCATTTTTACTTTCTTTTCATTCTCAACTGGTATTCCTGCTCTACCTCCTTTCCTCTTTGTATGACCTTTGACCTGCCGGTGCCACCTCTGTGAAGTGGGCGCATATCCTACCTCGATATGTACGAAATGCTCCGTCACATGTCCCCTCCGCTAGGTTTGGGAAAGAAATGTCCATCACGCATTGCCTACAAGGTAGAGCCAGCCTGTACCCTTCATCCCACTCCCGCTCCCGCTCCCGACTGTAGCCACTCTTTGTGCTGTTGCCTTGCTAGATTGCGCTGCGATCAGTCTTCGTGTGCTGGAGCTGTGTCGTGTCGGTACTCTTCCTACCCCTGTTTGTGCTGCTGTTCATCCCTCGCTTTTATGTCTTGGCGAAATATAAAATGACCAGCAAAAACACTAGTGTGAAGGATAGAGCGTGAGCACCTGCTGCACTTGTGGCTATTGAGGAACAGCTGTAGCTGCTGGACCAGGCTGTTTGATTGAGGAGCAGCTGTAGCTGCTGGACCAGGCTTTTCGATTGAGGAAAAGATGTACCAGCTGGACCAGGCTATTCGTTTGAGGAGCAGCTGTAGCTGCTGGACCAGGCTGTTCGATTGAGGAACAGCTGTAGCAGTTGGACCAGGCTGTTTGATTGAGGAACAACTGTAGCTGCTGGACCAGGCTGTTCGATTGAGGAACAGCTGTAGCAGCTGGACCAGGCTGTTTGATTGAGGAGCAGCTGTAGCTGCTGGACCAGGCTGTTTGATTGAGGAACAGCTGTAGCTGCTGGACCAGGCTGTTCGATTGAGGAACAGCTGTAGCAGCTGGACCAGGCTGTTTGATTGAGGAGCAGCTGTAGCTGCTGGACCAGGCCGTTTGATTGAGGAACAGCTGTAGCAGCTGGACCAGGCTTTTCGATTGAGGAAAAGATGTAGCAGCTGGACCAGGCTGTTCGTTTGAGGAGCAGCTGTAGCTGCTGGACCAGGCTGTTCAATTGAGGAACAGCTGTAGCTGTTGGACCAGGCTGTTTGATTGAGGAACAACTGTAGCTGCAGGACCAGGCTATTCGATTGAGGAAAAGATGTAGCAGCTGGACCAGGCTGTTC